>NW_027139259.1:395000-478114 GCF_035084215.1 Heptranchias perlo
ACTGCAATAGAGAGAGAGAAACACTGGGAGGGGGAAAAAGAGAGAGAAACACTGGGGAGGTAGAGAGAGAGAGAGAAACACTGGGGGGAGAGAGAGAGAAACACTTGGGGGAGAGAGAGAGAAACACTGGGGGGTGAGAGAGAGAAACACTGGGAGGAGAGAGAGAAACACTGAGGGGAGAGAGAGAGAAACACTGAGGGCAGAGGGAGAGAATCATTGGGGGGAGGGGGAGAGAAACACTGGGGGGTGAGAGAGAAACACTGGGGGGTGAGGGAGAGAAACACTGGGAGGAGAGAGAGAAACACTGAGGGGAGAGAGAGAGAAACACTGGGGGCAGAGGGAGAGAATCACTGTGGGGAGGGAGAGAGAAACACTGGGGAGGGAGAGAGAGAGAAACACTGGGGGGAGAGGGAGAGAAAAACTGGGGGGTGAGTGAGAGAAACACTGGGAGGAGAGAGAGAGAAACACTGGGGGTGAGAGAGAGAGAGAGAGAGAAACACTGCAATAGAGAGAGAGAAACACTGGGAGGAGAGGGAGAGAATCACTGTGGGGAGGGAGAGAGAAACACTGGGGGAGAGAGAGAGAAACACTGGGGGGAAGGGAGAGAGAAACACTGGGGGGAGAGAGAGAGAGAGAGAGAGAGAGAGAAACACTGCAATAGAGAGAGAGAAACACTGGGAGGGGGAAAAAGAGAGAGAAACACTGGGGGGAGAGAGAGAAACACTGGGGGGAGAGAGAGAGAAACACTGGGGGGAGAGAGAGAGAAACACTGGGGGGAGAGAGAGAGAAACACTGGGGGGAGAGAGAGAGAGAAACACTGGGGGGAGAGAGAGAGAAACACTGGGGGAGAGAGAGAGAGAGAGAGAGAGAAACACTGCAATAGAGAGAGAGAAACACTGGGAGGAGAGAGAGAGAGAAACACTGGGGGAGAGAGAGACAAACACTGGGGGGAGAGAGAGAGAGAGAAACACTGCAATAGAGAGAGAGAAACACTGGGAGGAGAGAGAGAGAGAAACACTGGGGGAGAGAGAGACAAACACTGGGGGGTGAGAGAGAGACAGAAACACCGGGGGGAGAGAGAGAGAAACACTGGGGGGAGAGAGAGAGAGAAACACTGGGGGGAGAGAGAGAGAAACACTGGGGGGAGAGAGAGAGAAACACTGGGAAGAGAGAGAGAAACACTGGGGGAGAGAGAGAAACACTGGGGGGAGAGAGAGAGAAACACTGGGGGGAGATAGAGAGAAACGCAGAGGGGAGAGAGAGAGAAACACTGGGGGGAGAGAGAGAGAAACACTGGGGGGAGAGAGAGAATCACGGGGGGGAGGGAGAGAGAAACACTGGGCGGGTAGAGAGAGAAACACTGGGCGGAGAGAGAGAGAAACACTGGGCGGAGAGAGAGAGAAAAACTGGGGGGGTGAGAGAGAATCACGGGGGGGAGGGAGAGAGAAACACTGGGCGGGGAGAGAGAGAAACACTGGGCGGAGAGAGAGAGAAACACTGGGGGGAGAGAGAGAGAAACACTGGGGGAGAGAGAGAGAAACACTGGGAAGAGAGAGAGAAACACTGGGGGAGAGAGAGAAACACTGGGGGGAGAGAGAGAGAAACACTGGGGGGAGATAGAGAGAAACGCAGAGGGGAGAGAGAGAGAAACACTGGGGGGAGAGAGGGAGTAACACTGGGGGGAGAGAGAGAATCACGGGGGGGAGGGAGAGAGAAACACTGGGCGGGGAGAGAGAGAAACACTGGGAAGAGAGAGAGAGAAACACTGGGAAGAGAGAGATAGAAACACAGGGAAGAGAGAGAGAGAAACACTGGGGGGAAGAGAGAGAAACACTGGGGGGAGAGAGAGAGAAACACTGGTGGGGAGAGAGAGAATGAAACACTGGGGGGAGAGAGAGAAACACTGGGGGGAGAGAGAGAAACACTGGGTGGAGAGAGAGAGAAACACTGGGGGAGGGAGAGAGAAACACTGGGGGAGGGAGATAGAATCACTGGGCGGAGAGAGAGAGAAACACTGGGGGGAGAGAGAGAAACACTGGGGGAGAGAGAGAGAAACAATGGGCCGAGAGAGAGAGAAACACTGGGCGGGGAGAGAGAGAAACACTGCGGGGAGAGAGAGAGAAACACTGGGGGGAGAGAGAGAGAAACACTGGGGGAGAGAGAGGCAAAAACTGGGGGTGGAGAGAGAGAGAAACACTGGGGGGAGAGAGAGAAACACTGGGGGGAGAGAGAGAAACACTGGGGGGAGAGAGAGAGAAACACTGGGGGGAGAGAGAGAGAAACACTGGGGGGAGAGAGAGATAAACACTGGGGGGAGAGAGAGAAACACTGGGGGGAGAGAGAGAGAAACACTCGGGGGAGAGAGAGGGAAACACTGGGGGTGGAGAGAGAGAGAAACACTGGGGGGAGCGAGAGAGAAACACTGGGGGGAGAGGGAGAGAAACACTGGGGAGAGAGGGAGAGAATCACTGGGGGGAGAGAGAGAGAAACACTGGGGGGTGAGAGATAGATACACTGGGGGGAAGGGAGAGAGAAACACTGGGGGGAAGTGAGAGAAAGGGAGAGATAGAGAGAAATACTGGGGGAGAGAGAGAAGGACTGGGGGAGAGAGAGTGAAGCACTGAGGGAGGGAGAGAGAAACACTGGGGGGAGGGAGAGAGAAACACTGTGGTAGGGAGAGGGAAACACTGGGGGAGGGAGAGAGAAACACTGGGGGAGGGAGAGAGAAACACTGGGGGAGGGAGAGAGAAACACTGGGGGAGGGAGAGAGAAACACTGGGGGAGGGTGATAGAATCACTGGGCGGAGAGAGAGAGAAACACTGCGGGGAGAGAGAGAGAAACAATGGGGGAGAGAGAGGGAATAACTGGGGATGGAGAGAGATAGAAACTCTGGGGGGAGAGAGAGAGAGAGAAACACTGGGGGGAGAGAGAGAGAGAAACACTGGGGGGAGAGAGAGAGAAACACTGGGGGGAGAGAGAGAGAAACACTGGGGGGAGAGAGAGAGAAACACTGGGGGGAGAGAGAGAAAAACACTGGGGGGAGAGAGAGAAAAACACTGGGGGGAGAGAGCGAGAAACACTGGTGGGAGAGAGAGAGAAACACTGGGGGCAGAGAGAGAGAAACACTGGGGGGAGAGAGAGAGAAACATTGGGGGGAGAGAGAGAGAAACACTGGGGCAGAGAGAGAAGGACTGGGGGAGAGAGAGTGAAGCACTGGGGGAGGGAGAGAGAAACACTGGGGGAGGGAGAGAGAAACACTGGGGGAGGGAGAGAGAAAAACTGGGGGAGGGAGAGAGAAACACTGGGGGAAGGTGATAGAATCACTGGGCGGAGAGAGAAAGAAACACTGCGGGGAGAGAGAGAGAAACACTGGGGGGAGAGAGAGAGAAACAATGGGGGAGAGAGAGGGAATAACTGGGGATGGAGAGAGATAGAAACACTGGGGGGAGAGAGAGAGAGAGAAACACTGGGGGGAGAGAGAGAGAAACACTGGGGGGAGAGAGAGAGAAACACTGGGGGGAGAGAGAGAGAAACACTAGGGGGAGAGAGAGAAAAACACTGGGGGGAGAGAGAGAAAAACACTGGGGGGAGAGAGAGGGAAACACTGGGGGTGGAGAGAGAGAGAAACTCTGGGGGGAGAGAAAGAAACAGTGGGGGAGAGAGTGAGAGAGAGAGTGAAACACTGGGGGGTGAGACAGGGAGAGAGAAAATCTGGGTAGAGAGAGAGAGAGAAACACTGGGGGGAGAGAGAGAGAAACACTGGGGGGCGAGAGAGAGAAACACTGGGGTAGGGAGAGGGAAACACTGTGGGAGGGAGAGAGAAACACTGGGGGGAGGGAGAGAGAAACACTGGTGGAGGGAGAGAGAAACACTGGGGGGAGGGAGAGAGAAACACTGGGGGAGGGAGAGAGAAACACTGGGCGGAGAGAGAGAGAAACACTGGGGGGAGAGAGAGAGAAACACTGGGGTGAGAGAGAGAGAAACACTGGGGGAGAGAGAGGGAAAAACTGGGGGTGGAGAGAGATAGAAACTCTGGGGGTGGAGAGAGAGAGAAACACTGGGGGGAGAGAGTGAGAAACACTGGGGGGAGAGAGAGGGAAACACTGGGGGTGGAGAGAGAGAGAAACTCTGGGGGTGGAGAGAGAGAGAAACTCTGGGGGGAGGGAGAGATAAACACTGGGGGGAGAGAGAGAGAAACACTGGGGGGAGAGAGTGAGAGAGAGAGTTAAACACTGGGGGGGGGAGATTGGGAGAGAGAAAATCTGGGTGTAGAGAGAGAGAGAGAGAGAGAGAGAGAAATACTGGGGGGAGAGAGAGAGAGAGTAACACTGGGGGGAGAGAGGGAGAGAAACACTGGGAAGAGAGAGAGAGAGAAACACTGGGAAGAGAGAGAGAGAAACACTGGGAAGAGAGAGAGAGAAACACTGGGGGGAGGGAGAGAGAAACACTGGGGGGAGAGAGAGAGAAACACTGGGGGGTGAGAGAGAGAAACACTGGGGGGAGAGAGAGAAACACTGGGGGGAGAGAGAGAAACACTGGGTGGAGAGAGAGAGAAACACTGGTGGGAGAGAGAGAGAAACACTGGGGGCAGAGAGAGAGAAACACTGGGGGGAGAGAGAGAGAAACACTGGGGGAGAGAGAGAGAAACACTGGGGCAGAGAGAGAAGCACTGGGGGAGAGAGAGTGAAGCACTGGGGTAGGGAGAGGGAAACACTGGGGGATGGAGAGAGAAACACTGGGGGAGGGAGAGAGAAACACTGGGGGAGGCAGAGAGAAACACTGGGGGAGGGAGAGAGAAACACTGGGGGAGGGAGAGAGAAACACTGGGGGAGGGAGATAGAATCACTGGGCGGAGAGAGAGAGAAACACTGGGGGGAGAGAGAGAAACACTGGGGGAGAGAGAGAGAAACAATGGGCCGAGAGAGAGAGAAACACTGGGCGGGGAGAGAGAGAAACACTGCGGGGAGAGAGAGAGAAACACTGGGGGGAGAGAGAGAGAAACACTGGGGGAGAGAGAGGCAAAAACTGGGGGTGGAGAGAGAGAGAAACACTGGGGGGAGAGAGAGAAACACTGGGGGGAGAGAGAGAAACACTGGGGGGAGAGAGAGAGAAACACTGGGGGGAGAGAGAGAGAAACACTGGGGGGAGAGAGAGAGAAACACTGGGGGGAGAGAGAGAGAAACACTCGGGGGAGAGAGAGGGAAACACTGGGGGTGGAGAGAGAGAGAAACACTGGGGGGAGCGAGAGAGAAACACTGGGGGGAGAGAGAGAGAAACACTGGGGAGAGAGGGAGAGAATCACTGGGGGGAGAGAGAGAGAAACACTGGGGGGTGAGAGATAGATACACTGGGGGGAAGGGAGAGAGAAACACTGGGGGGAAGTGAGAGAAAGGGAGAGATAGAGAGAAATACTGGGGGAGAGAGGTAGAAACACTGAGGGAAATTGAGAGAATCACTGGGGCTGAGAGAGAGAGAAAACTGGGGGGAGAGAGAGAGAAACACTGGGGGGAGAGAGAGAGAAACATTGGGGGGAGAGAGAGAGAAACACTGGGGGAGGGAGAGAGAAACACTGGGGGAGGGTGATAGAATCACTGGGCGGAGAGAGAGAGAAACACTGCGGGGAGAGAGAGAGAAACAATGGGGGAGAGAGAGGGAATAACTGGGGATGGAGAGAGATAGAAACTCTGGGGGGAGAGAGAGAGAGAGAAACACTGGGGGGAGAGAGAGAGAGAAACACTGGGGGGAGAGAGAGAGAAACACTGGGGGGAGAGAGAGAGAAACACTGGGGGGAGAGAGAGAGAAACACTGGGGGGAGAGAGAGAAAAACACTGGGGGGAGAGAGAGAAAAACACTGGGGGGAGAGAGCGAGAAACACTGGTGGGAGAGAGAGAGAAACACTGGGGGCAGAGAGAGAGAAACACTGGGGGGAGAGAGAGAGAAACATTGGGGGGAGAGAGAGAGAAACACTGGGGCAGAGAGAGAAGGACTGGGGGAGAGAGAGTGAAGCACTGGGGTAGGGAGAGGGAAACACTGGGGGAGGGAGAGAGAAACACTGGGGGAGGGAGAGAGAAACACTGGGGGAGGGAGAGAGAAACACTGGGGGAGGGAGAGAGAAACACTGGGGGAGGGTGATAGAATCACTGGGCGGAGAGAGAGAGAAACACTGCGGGGAGAGAGAGAGAAACACTGGGGGGAGAGAGAGAGAAACAATGGGGGAGAGAGAGGGAATAACTGGGGATGGAGAGAGATAGAAACACTGGGGGGAGAGAGAGAGAGAGAAACACTGGGGGGAGAGAGAGAGAAACACTGGGGGGAGAGAGAGAGAAACACTGGGGGGAGAGAGAGAGAAACACTAGGGGGAGAGAGAGAAAAACACTGGGGGGAGAGAGAGAAAAACACTGGGGGGAGAGAGAGGGAAACACTGGGGGTGGAGAGAGAGAGAAACTCTGGGGGGAGAGAGAGAGAAACACTGGAGAGAGAGAAAGAAACAGTGGGGGAGAGAGTGAGAGAGAGAGTGAAACACTGGGGGGTGAGACAGGGAGAGAGAAAATCTGGGTAGAGAGAGAGAGAGAAATACTGGGGGGAGAGAGAGAGAAACACTGGGGGGCGAGAGAGAGAAACACTGGGGTAGGGAGAGGGAAACACTGTGGGAGGGAGAGAGAAACACTGGGGGGAGGGAGAGAGAAACACTGGTGGAGGGAGAGAGAAACACTGGGGGGAGGGAGAGAGAAACACTGGGGGAGGGAGAGAGAAACACTGGGCGGAGAGAGAGAGAAACACTGGGGGGAGAGAGAGAGAAACACTGGGGTGAGAGAGAGAGAAACACTGGGGGAGAGAGAGGTAAAAACTGGGGGTGGAGAGAGATAGAAACTCTGGGGGGGGAGAGAGAGAGAAACACTGGGGGGAGAGAGTGAGAAACACTGGGGGGAGAGAGAGGGAAACACTGGGGGTGGAGAGAGAGAGAAACTCTGGGGGTGGAGAGAGAGAGAAACTCTGGGGGGAGGGAGAGATAAACACTGGGGGGAGAGAGAGAGAAACACTGGGGGGAGAGAGTGAGAGAGAGAGTTAAACACTGGGGGGGGGGAGATTGGGAGAGAGAAAATCTGGGTGTAGAGAGAGAGAGAGAGAGAGAGAGAAATACTGGGGGGAGAGAGAGAGAGAGTAACACTGGGGGGAGAGAGAGAGAGAAACACTGGGAAGAGAGAGAGAGAGAAACACTGGGAAGAGAGAGAGAGAAACACTGGGAAGAGAGAGAGAGAAACACTGGGGGGAGGGAGAGAGAAACACTGGGGGGAGAGAGAGAGAAACACTGGGGGGTGAGAGAGAGAAACACTGGGGGGAGAGAGAGAGAAACACTGGGGAGAGAGAGAGAGAAACACTGGGGGAGAGAGAGAGAAACACTGGGGGGAAGGGAGAGAGAAACACTGGGGGGAGAGAGAGAGAAACACTGGGGGGAGAGGGAGAGAAACACTGGGGGAGAGAGAGAGAAACACTGAGGGGAGAGAGAGAGAAACACTGGGGGAGAGGGAGAGAAACACTGGGCGGAGAGAGAGAGAAACACTGGGGGGGAGAGGGAGAGAAACACTGGGGGAGAGAGAGAGAAACACTGGGGGGAAGGGAGAGAGAAACACTGGGGGGAGAGAGAGAGAGAGAGAGACACTGGGAGGGGGAAAAAGAGAGAGAAACACTGGGGGGAGAGAGAGAAACTCTGGGGGGAGAGGGAGAGAATCACTGGGGGGAGGGAGAGAGAAACACGTGGGAGATTGAGTGAAACATTGGGGGGAGAGAGAGAGAAACACTGGGGGGAGAGAGAGATAAACACTGGGGGAGAGAGAGAGAAACACTGGGGGAGAGAGAGAGAAACACCGGGGGAGAGAGAGAGAAACACTGGGGGAGAGAGAAAAACACTGGGGGGAGAGAGAAACACTGGGGGGAGAGAGAGAGAAACACTGGGGGGAGGGAGAGAGAAACACTGGGCGGAGAGAGAGAGAAACACTGCAGGGTGAGAGAGAGAAACACTGGGGGGAGAGAGAAACACTGGGGGGAGAGAGAGAGAAACACTGGGCGGAGAGAGAGAGAAACACTGCGGTGTGAGAGAGAGATACACTGGGGGAAGGGAGAGAGAAACACTGGAGGGAAGTGAGATAGAGGGAGAGATAGAGAGAAATACTGGGGGAGAGAGGTAGAAACAGTGGGGGGAGATTGAGAGAATCACTGGGGCTGAGAGAGAGAGAAAACTGGGGGGAGAGAGAGAAACACTGGGTGGAGAGAGAGAGAAACACTGGGGGGAGAGACAGAGTGAGAGAGAGAGAGAGAGAGAGAAACACTGGCCTGAGAGAGAGAGATAGAAACACTGGGGGGAGAAGGAGAGAAACACTGGGGCAGAGAGAGAAGCACTGGGGGAGAGAGAGTGAAGCACTGGGGTAGGGAGAGGGAAACACTGGGGGAGGGAGAGAGAAACACTGGGGGAGGGAGAGAGAAACACTGGGGGAGGGAGAGAGAAACACTGGGGGAGGG
Organism: Heptranchias perlo; assembly: GCF_035084215.1. Classification (NCBI taxonomy): domain Eukaryota; kingdom Metazoa; phylum Chordata; class Chondrichthyes; order Hexanchiformes; family Hexanchidae; genus Heptranchias; species Heptranchias perlo. Next base: position 403,519 of record NW_027139259.1, read on the forward strand.
AGAGAGAAGCACTGGGGGAGGGAGAGAGAAACACTGGGGGAGGGAGAGAGAATCACTGGGCGGAGAGAGAGAAACACTGGGGGAGAGAGAGAGAAACTCTGGGGGAGAGCGAGAGAAACACGGGGGAGAGAGAGAGAAACAATGGGCCGAGTGAGAGAGAAACACTGGGCGGAGAGAGAGAGAAACACTGGGGGGAGAGAGAGAGAAACACTTGGGGGAGAGAGAGCGAAACACTGGGGGGAGAGAGAGAGAAACACTGGGGGGAGAGAGAAACACTGGGGGGAAGGGATAGCGAAACACTGGGGGGAGAGAGAGAGAGAGACACTGGGGGAGAGAGAGATAAACACTGGGAGGAGAGAGAGACAAACACTGGGGGAAGAGAGAGAGAAACACTGGGGGGTGAGAGAGAGAAACACTGAGGGGAGAGAGAGAGAAACACTGGGTGCAGAGGGAGAGAATCATTGGGGGGAGGGAGAGAGAAACACTGGGGGGTGAGAGAGAGAAACACTGGGGGAGAGAGAGAGAAACACTGGGAGGAGAGAGAGAAACACTGAGGGGAGAGATAGAGAAACACTGGGGGGAGAGAGAGAGACACTGGGGGGAGAGAGAGAGAAAAACTGGGGAGGGAGAGAGAGAGAAACACTGGGGGGATAGAGAGAAACACTGGGGGGAGAGGGAGAGCAACACTGGGGGAGAGAGAGGGAAACACTGGGGGGAAGGGAGAGAGAAACACTGGGGGGAGAGAGAGAGAGAGAGAGAGAGAAACACTGCAATAGAGAGAGAGAAACACTGGGAGGGGGAAAAGAGAGAGAAACACTGGGGAGAGAGAGAGAAACACTGGGGGGAGAGAGAGAGAAACAATGGGGGGAGAGAGAGCGAAACACTGGGGGGAGAGAGAGAGAAACACTGGGGGGAGAGAGAGAGAAACACTGGGGGGAGAGAGAGAGAAACACTGGGAGGAGAGAGAGAAACACTGAGGGGAGAGAGAGAGAAACACTGGGGGTAGAGGGAGAGAATCACTGGGGGGAGGGAGAGAGAAACACTGGGCAGAGATAGAGAGAAACACTTGGGGGAGAGAGAGAGTAACACTGGGGGGAGAGGGAGAGAAACACTGGGGGAGAGAGAGAGAAACACTGGGGGGAAGGGAGAGAGAAACACTGGGGGGAGAGAGAGAGAGAGAGAGAGAGAAACACTGCAATAGAGAGAGAGAAACACTGGGAGGGGGAAAAAGAGAGAGAAACACTGGGGGGATAGAGGGAGAGAAACACTGGGGGAGAGAGAGAGAAACACTGGGGGGAAGGGAGAGAGAAACACTGGGGGGAGAGGGAGAGAAACACTGGGGGAGAGAGAGAGAAACACTGGGGGGAAGGGAGAGAGAAACACTGGGGGGAGAGAGAGAAACAATGGGGGGAGAGAGAGAAACTCTGGGGGGAGAATGAGAAACACTGGGGGGAGAGTGAGAAACACTGGGGGGAGAGAGAGAGAGGGAGAGAGAGCGAGAAATACTGGGGGGAAGATAGAGAAACACGCGGGAGATTGAGTGAAACATTGGGGGGAGAGAGAGAGAAACACTGGGGGGAGAGAGAGATAAACACTGTGGGAGAGAGAGAGAAACACTGGGGGAGAGAGAGAGAAACACCGGGGGAGAGAGAGAGAAACACTGGGGGAGAGAGAGAAACACTGGGGGAAGAGAGAAACACTGGGGGGAGAGAGAGAGAAACACTGGGGGGAGAGAGGGAGAAACACTGGGGGGAGAGAGAGAGAATCAGTGGGGGGAGAGAGAGAGAATCACTGGGGCGAGGGAGAGAGAAACACTGGGTGGAGAGAGAGAGAAACACTGGGCGGAGAGACAGAGAAACACTGCGGGGTGAGAGAGAGAAACACTGGGGGGAGAGAGAGAGAAACACTGGGCGGAGAGACAGAGAAACACTGGGGGGAGAGAGAGAGAAACACTGGGGGGAGAGAGAAACACTGGGGGGAAGGGATAGCGAAACACTGGGGGGAGAGAGAGAGAGAGACACTGGGGGAGAGAGAGATAAACACTGGGAGGAGAGAGAGACAAACACTGGGGGAAGAGAGAGAGAAACACTGGGGGGTGAGAGAGAGAAACACTGGGTGCAGAGGGAGAGAATCATTGGGGGGAGGGAGAGAGAAACACTGGGGGGTGAGAGAGAGAAACACTGGGGGAGAGAGAGAGAAACACTGGGAGGAGAGAGAGAAACACTGGGGGGAAGGGAGAGAGAAACACTGGGGGGAGAGAGAGAGAGAGAGAGAGAGAGAGAGAAACACTGCAATAGAGAGAGAGAAACACTGGGAGGGGGAAAAAGAGAGAGAAACACTGGGGGGATAGAGGGAGAGAAACACTGGGGGAGAGAGAGAGAAACACTGGGGGGAAGGGAGAGAGAAACACTGGGGGGAGAGGGAGAGAAACAGTGGGGGGAGAGAGAGAGAAACACTGGGGGGAGAGAGAGAGAAACAATGGGGGGAGAGAGAGTGAAACACTGGGGGGAGAGAGAGAGAAACACTGGGGGGAGAGAGAGAGTAACACTGGGGGGAGAGGGAGAGAAACAATGGGGGGAGAGAGAGCGAAACACTGGGGGGAGAGAGAGAGAAACACTGGGGGGAGAGAGAGAGAAACACTGGGGGGAGAGAGAGAGTAACACTGGTGGGAGAGGGAGAGAAACAATGGGGGGAGAGAGAGCGAAACACTGGGGGGAGATAGAGAGAAACACTGGGGGGAGAGAGAGAGAAAAACTGGGAGGAGAGAGAGAAACACTGAGGGGAGAGAGAGAGAAACACTGGGGGTAGAGGGAGAGAATCACTGGGGGGAGGGAGAGAGAAACACTGGGGGGAGAGAGAGCGAAACAGTGGGGGGAGAGAGAGAGAAACACTGGGGGGAGAGAGAGAGAAACACTGGGGGGAGAGAGAGTGAAACACTGGGGGGAGAGAGAGAGAAACACTGGGGGGAGAGAGAGACAAACACTGGGAGGAGAGAGAGACAAACACTGGGAGAAGAGAGAGAAATACTGGGGGGAGAGAGAGAGACACTGGGGGGAGAGAGAGAGAAACACTGGGGGGAGAGAGAGAGAAACACTGGGAGGAGAGAGAGAAACACTGGGGGGAGAGAGAGAGAAACACTGGGGGGAGAGAGAGAGAAACACTGGGGGGAGAGAGAGAAACACTGAGGGGAGAGAGAGAGAAACACTGGGGGGAGAGAGAGAAACACTGGGGGGAGAGAGAGAGAAACACTGGGGGGAGAGAGAGAAACACTGAGGGGAGAGAGAGAGAAATACTGGGGGGAGAGAGAGAGAAACACTGGGGGGGGGAGAGAGAGAAACACTGGGGGGAGAGAGAGAGAAACACAGGGGGAGAGAGAGAGAAACACTGGGGGGAGAGTGAGAGAAACACTGGGGGGAGAGAGAGAGAAACACTGTGGGGAGAGAGAGAAACACTGGGGGAGAGAGAGAGAGACACTGGGGGGAGAGAGAGAGAAACACTGGGGGAGAGAGAGAGAGAAACACTGGGGGGAGAGAGAGAGAAACACTGGGGGGAGAGTGAGAGAAACACTGGGGGGAGAGAGAGAAACACTGAGGGGAGAGAGAGAGAGAAACACTGGGGGGAGAGAGAGAAACACTGGGGGGAGAGAGAGAGAAACACTGGGGGGAGAGAGAGAGAAACACTGGGGGGAGAGTGAGAGAAACACTGGGGGGAGAGAGAGAAACACTGGGGGGAGAGAGAGAGAAACACTGGGGGGAGAGAGAGAGAAACACTGGGGGGAGAGAGAGAGAAACACTGGGGGAGAGAGAGAGAGAAACACTGGGGGGAGAGAGAGAGAAACACTGGGGGGAGAGTGAGAGAAACACTGGGGGGAGAGAGAGAAACACTGAGGGGAGAGAGAGAGAGAAACACTGGGGGGAGAGAGAGAAACACTGAGGGGAGAGAGAGAGAGAAACACTGGGGGGAGAGAGAGAAACACTGAGGGGTGAGAGAGAGAAACACTGGGGGGAGAGAGAGAGAAACACTGGGGGAGAGAGAGAGAAACACTGGGGGGAGAGAGAGAGAAACACTGGGGGAGAGAGAGAGAAACACTGGGGGGAGAGAGAGAAACACTGGGGGGAGAGAGAGAAACACTGAGGGGAGAGAGAGAGAAACACTGGGGGTGAGAGAGAGAAACACTGGGGGGAGAGAGAGAGAAACACTGGGGGGAGAGAGAGAGAAACACTGGGGGGAGAGAGAGAGAAACACTGGGGGAGAGAGAGAGAAACACTGGGGGGAGAGAGAGAAACACTGAGGGGAGAGAGAGAGAAACACTGGGGGGGGAGAGAGAGAAACACTGGGGGGAGAGAGAGAGAAACACTGGGGGGAGAGAGAGAGAAACACTGGGGGGAGAGTGAGAGAAACACTGGGGGGAGAGAGAGAGAAACACGGGGTGGGGGGAGTGAGAGAAACACTGGGGGGAGAGTGAGAGAAACACTGGGGGGAGAGAGAGAAACACTGGGGGGAGAGAGAGAGAAACACTGGGGGGAGAGAGAGAGAAACACTGGGGGAGAGAGAGAGAAACACTGGGGGGAGAGAGAGAGAAACACTGGGGGGAGAGTGAGAGAAACACTGGGGGGAGAGAGAGAGAAACACTGGGGGAGAGAGAGAGAAACACTGGGGGGAGAGAGAGAGAAACACTGGGGGGAGAGTGAGAGAAACACTGGGGGGAGAGAGAGAGAAACACTGTGGGGAGAGAGAGAGAAACACTGGGGGGAGAGAGAGAGAAACACTGGGGGGAGAGAGAGAGAAACACTGGGGGGAGAGAGACAGAAACACTGGGGGGAGAGAGAGAAGCACTGGGGGAGAGAGAGTGAAGCACTGGGGTAGGGAGAGGGAAACACTGGGGTAGGGAGAGGGAAACACTGGGGGAGGGAGAGAGAAACAATGGGGGGAGAGTGAGAGAAACACTGGGGGGAGAGAGAGAGAAACACTGGGAGGAGAGAGAGAAACACTGGGGGGAGAGTGAGAGAAACACTGGGGGGAGAGAGAGAGAATCACTCGGGGGAGAGAGAGAGAAACACTGGGGGGAGAGAGAGAGAAACACTGGGGGGAGGGAGAGAGAAACACTGGGCGGAGAGAGAGAGAAACACTGGGGGGAGAGAGAGAAACACTGGGGGGAGAGTGAGAGAAACACTGGGGGGAGAGAGAGAGAATCACTGGGGGGAGAGAGAGAGAAACACTGGGGAGAGAGAGAGAGAAACACTGGGGGGAGGGAGAGAGAAACACTGGGCGGAGAGAGAGAGAAACACTGGGCGGAGAGAGAGAGAAACATTGGGGGGAAGGGAGATAGAGGGAGAGATAGAGAGAAATACTGGGGGAGAGAGGTAGAAACACTGGGGGGAGATTGAGAGAATCACTGGGGCTGAGAGAGAGAGAAAACTGGGGGGAGAGAGAGAAACACTGGGTGGAGAGAGAGAGAAACACTGGGGGGAGAGAGAAACACTGGGGGGAGAGAGAGAAACACTGGTGGGAGAGAGAGAGAAACTCTGGGGGGAGAGAGAGAGAAACAGTGGGGGAGAGAGTGATAGAGAGAGTGAAACACTGGGGGGAGAGAGAGAAACACTGGGGGAGAGAGAGAAACACTTGGGGGAGAGAGAGAGAAACAGTGGGGGAGAGAGTGAGAGAGAGAGTGAAACACTGGGGGGAGAGAGGGAAACACTGGGGGAGAGAGAGAAGCACTGGGGGCAGAGAGAGAGAAATACTGGGGGGGTGAGAGAGAAACACTGGGGGGAGAGAGAGAAAAACACTGGGGGAGAGAGGGTGAAGCACTGGGGGAGGGAGAGAGAAACACTGGGGGAGGGAGAGAGAAACTCTGGGGGGAGAGAGAGAGAAACAGTGGGGGAGAGAGTGAGAGAGAGAGTGAAACACTGGGGGGAGAGAGAGAAACACTGGGGGAGAGAGAGAAACACTTGGGGGAGAGAGAGAGAAACAGTGGGGGAGAGAGTGAGAGAGAGAGTGAAACACTGGGGGGAGAGAGGGAAACACTGGGGGAGAGAGAGAAGAACTGGGGGCAGAGAGAGAGAAATACTGGGGGGGGAGAGAGAGAAACACTGGGGGGAGAGAGAGAAAAACACTGGGGGAGAGAGGGTGAAGCACTGGGGGAGGGAGAGAGAAACACTGGGGGAGGGAGAGAGAAACACTGGGGGAGGGATAGAGAAACACTGGGGGAGGGAGAGAGAAACACTGGGGGGAGAGAGAGAGAAACACTGGGGGAAAGAGTGAGAAACACTGGGGGTGAGAGAGAGAGAAACACTGGGGGGAGAGAGAGAGAAACACTGGGGGGACAGAGAGAGAGAAACACAGGGGGGCGAGAGAGAGAAACACTGGGGGGAGAGAGAGGGAAACACTGGGTGGAGAGAGAGGGAAAAACTGGGGGTGGAGAGAGAGAAACTCTGGGGGTGGAGAGAGAGAGAAACTCTGGGGGTGGAGAGAGAGAGAAACACTGGGGGGAGAGAGAGAGAAACACTGGGGGGAGAGAGAGAGAAACACTGGGGGGAGAGAGAGAGAAACACTGGGGGGAGAGAGAGAGAAACACTGGGAGGAGAGAGAGAAACACTGAGGGGAGAGAGAGAGAAACACTGGGGGGAGATAGAGAGAAACACTTGGGGGAGAGAGAGAGTAACACTGGGGGGAGAGGGAGAGAAACACTGGGGGAGCGAGAGAGAAACACTGGGGGGAAGGGAGAGAGAAACACTGGGGGGAGAGAGAGAGAGAGAGAGAGAGAGAAACACTGCAATAGAGAGAGAGAAACACTGGGAGGGGGAAAAAGAGAGAGAAACACAGGGGGATAGAGGGAGAGAAACACTGGGGGGAGAGAGAGAAACACTGGGGGGAGAGAGAGAGAAACACTGGGGGGAGAGAGAGAGAAACACTGGGGGGAGAGAGAGAGAAACACTGGGGGAGAGAGAGAGAGAAACACTGGGGGGAGAGAGAGAGAAACACTGGGGGGAGAGTGAGAGAAACACTGGGGGGAGAGAGAGAAACACTGAGGGGAGAGAGAGAGAGAAACACTGGGGGGAGAGAGAGAAACACTGAGGGGAGAGAGAGAGAGAAACACTGGGGGGAGAGAGAGAAACACTGAGGGGAGAGAGAGAGAAACACTGGGGGGAGAGAGAGAGAAACACTGGGGGAGAGAGAGAGAAACACTGGGGGGAGAGAGAGAGAAACACTGGGGGAGAGAGAGAGAAACACTGGGGGGAGAGAGAGAAACACTGGGGGGAGAGAGAGAAACACTGAGGGGAGAGAGAGAGAAACACTGGGGGTGAGAGAGAGAAACACTGGGGGGAGAGAGAGAGAAACACTGGGGGGAGAGAGAGAGAAACACTGGGGGGAGAGAGAGAGAAACACTGGGGGAGAGAGAGAGAAACACTGGGGGGAGAGAGAGAAACACTGAGGAGAGAGAGAGAGAAACACTGGGGGGGGAGAGAGAGAAACACTGGGGGGAGAGAGAGAGAAACACTGGGGGGAGAGAGAGAGAAACACTGGGGGGAGAGTGAGAGAAACACTGGGGGGAGAGAGAGAGAAACACTGGGAGGAGAGAGAGAAACACTGAGGGGAGAGAGAGAGAAACACTGGGGGGAGAGAGAGAGAAACACTGGGGGAGAGAGAGAGAAACACTGGGGGGAGAGAGAGAGAAACACTGGGGGGAGAGTGAGAGAAACACTGGGGGGAGAGTGAGAGAAACACTGGGGGGAGAGTGAGAGAAACACTGGGGGGAGAGAGAGAAACACTGGGGGGAGAGAGAGAGAAACACTGGGGGGAGAGAGAGAGAAACACTGGGGGAGAGAGAGAGAAACACTGGGGGGAGAGAGAGAGAAACACTGGGGGGAGAGTGAGAGAAACACTGGGGGGAGAGAGAGAGAAACACTGTGGGGAGAGAGAGAGAAACACTGGGGGGAGAGAGAGAGAAACACTGGGGGGAGAGAGAGAGAAACACTGGGGGGAGAGAGACAGAAACACTGGGGGGAGAGAGAGAAGCACTGGGGGAGAGAGAGTGAAGCACTGGGGTAGGGAGAGGGAAACACTGGGGTAGGGAGAGGGAAACACTGGGGGAGGGAGAGAGAAACAATGGGGGGAGAGTGAGAGAAACACTGGGGGGAGAGAGAGAGAAACACTGGGGGGAGAGAGAGAGAAACACTGGGGGGAGAGAGAGAGAAACACTGGGGGGAGGGAGAGAGAAACACTGGGCGGAGAGAGAGAGAAACACTGGGGGGAGAGAGAGAAACACTGGGGGGAGAGTGAGAGAAACACTGGGGGGAGAGAGAGAGAATCACAGGGGGGAGAGAGAGAGAAACACTGGGGAGAGAGAGAGAGAAACACTGGGGGGAGGGAGAGAGAAACACTGGGCGGAGAGAGAGAGAAACACTGGGCGGAGAGAGAGAGAAACATTGGGGGGAAGGGAGATAGAGGGAGAGATAGAGAGAAATACTGGGGGAGAGAGGTAGAAACACTGGGGGGAGATTGAGAGAATCACTGGGGCTGAGAGAGAGAGAAAACTGGGGGGAGAGAGAGAAACACTGGGTGGAGAGAGAGAGAAACACTGGGGGGAGAGAGAAACACTGGGGGGAGAGAGAGAAACACTGGTGGGAGAGAGAGAGAAACTCTGGGGGGAGAGAGAGAGAAACAGTGGGGGAGAGAGTGATAGAGAGAGTGAAACACTGGGGGGAGAGAGAGAAACACTGGGGGAGAGAGAGAAACACTTGGGGGAGAGAGAGAGAAACAGTGGGGGAGAGAGTGAGAGAGAGAGTGAAACACTGGGGGGAGAGAGGGAAACACTGGGGGAGAGAGAGAAGCACTGGGGGCAGAGAGAGAGAAATACTGGGGGGGTGAGAGAGAAACACTGGGGGGAGAGAGAGAAAAACACTGGGGGAGAGAGGGTGAAGCACTGGGGGAGGGAGAGAGAAACACTGGGGGAGGGAGAGAGAAACTCTGGGGGGAGAGAGAGAGAAACAGTGGGGGAGAGAGTGAGAGAGAGAGTGAAACACTGGGGGGAGAGAGAGAAACACTGGGGGAGAGAGAGAAACACTTGGGGGAGAGAGAGAGAAACAGTGGGGGAGAGAGTGAGAGAGAGAGTGAAACACTGGGGGGAGAGAGGGAAACACTGGGGGAGAGAGAGAAGAACTGGGGGCAGAGAGAGAGAAATACTGGGGGGGGAGAGAGAGAAACACTGGGGGGAGAGAGAGAAAAACACTGGGGGAGAGAGGGTGAAGCACTGGGGGAGGGAGAGAGAAACACTGGGGGAGGGAGAGAGAAACACTGGGGGAGGGATAGAGAAACACTGGGGGAGGGAGAGAGAAACACTGGGGGGAGAGAGAGAGAAACACTGGGGGAGAGAGTGAGAAACACTGGGGGTGAGAGAGAGAGAAACACTGGGGGGAGAGAGAGAGAAACACTGGGGGGACAGAGAGAGAGAAACACTTGGGGGCGAGAGAGAGAAACACTGGGGGGAGAGAGAGGGAAACACTGGGGGGAGAGAGAGGGAAAAACTGGGGGTGGAGAGAGAGAAACTCTGGGGGTGGAGAGAGAGAGAAACTCTGGGGGTGGAGAGAGAGAGAAACACTGGGGGGAGAGAGAGAGAAACACTGGGGGGAGAGAGAGAGAAACACTGGGGGGAGAGAGAGACAAACACTGGGGGGAGAGAGAGAGAAACACTGGGAGGAGAGAGAGAAACACTGAGGGGAGAGAGAGAGAAACACTGGGGGGAGATAGAGAGAAACACTTGGGGGAGAGAGAGAGTAACACTGGGGGGAGAGGGAGAGAAACACTGGGGGAGCGAGAGAGAAACACTGGGGGGAAGGGAGAGAGAAACACTGGGGGGAGAGAGAGAGAGAGAGAGAGAGAGAGAAACACTGCAATAGAGAGAGAGAAACACTGGGAGGGGGAAAAAGAGAGAGAAACACAGGGGGATAGAGGGAGAGAAACACTGGGGGGAGGGAGAGAGAAACACTGGGCGGAGATAGAGAGAAACACTTGGGGGAGAGAGAGAGTAACACTGGGGGGAGAGGGAGAGAAACACTGGGGGAGAGAGAGAGAAACACTGGGGGGAAGGGAGAGAGAAACACTGGGGGGAGAGAGAGAGAGAGAGAGAGAGAGAAACACTGGGAGGGGGAAAAAGAGAGAGAAACACTGGGGGGATAGAGGGAGAGAAACACTGGGGGAGAGAGAGACAAACACTGGGAGGAGAGAGAGACAAACACTGGGAGAAGAGAGAGAAACACTGGGGGGAGAGAGAGTGAAGCACTGGGGGGATTGAGAGAGAAACACTGGGGGAGGGAGAGAGAAACACTGAGGGGAGAGAGAGAGAGAAACACTGGGGGGAGAGAGAGAAACACTGGGAGGAGAGAGAGAAACACTGAGGGGAGAGAGAGAGAGAAACACTGGGGGGAGAGAGAGAAACACTGAGGGGAGAGAGAGAGAAACACTGGGGGGAGAGAGAGAAACACTGGGGGGAGAGAGAGAGAAACACTGGGGGGAGAGAGAGAGAAACACTGGGGGGAGAGAGAGAGAGAAACACTGGGGAAAGAGAGAGAGAGGGAGAGAGAGAGAGAGAAATACTGGGGGGAAGAGAGAGAAACACGGGGGGAGATTGAGAGAAACACTGGTGGGAGAGAGAGAGAAACACTGGGGGGAGAGAGAGAGAAACACTGGGGGAGAGAGAGAGAAACACTGGGGGCAGAGAGAGAGAAACACTGGGGGCAGAGAGAGAGAAACACTGGGGGGAGAGAGAGAGAAACACTGGGGGGAGAGAGAGAGAAACACTGGGGCAGAGAGAGAAGCACTGGGGGAGAGAGAGTGAAGCACTGGGGTAGGGAGAGGGAAACACTGGGGTAGGGAGAGGGAAACACTGGGGGAGGGAGAGAGAAACAATGGGGGAGGGAGAGAGAAACACTGGGGGAGGGAGAGAGAAACACTGGGGGAGGGAGAGAGAAACACTGGGGGAGGGAGATAGAATCACTGGGCGGAGAGAGAGAGAAACACTGGGGGAGAGAGCGAGAGAAACACGGGGGAGAGAGAGAGAAACACTGGGCCGAGAGAGAGAGAAACACTGGGCGGAGAGAGAGAGAGAAACACTGCGGGGAGAGAGAGAGAAACACTGGGGGGAGAGAGAGAGAAACACTAGGGGGAGAGAGAGAGAAACACTGGGGGGAGAGAGAGAAAAACACTGGGGGGAGAGAGAGGGAAACACTGGGGGTGGAGAGAGAGAGAAACTCTGGGGGGAGAGAGAGAGAAACACTGGTGGGAGAGAGAGAAACACTGGGGGGAGAGAGAGAGAAACAGTGGGGGAGAGAGTGAGAGAGAGAGTGAAACACTGGGGGGAGAGAGAGAAACACTGGGGGAGAGAGAGAAACACTTGGGGGAGAGAGAGAGAAACAGTGGGGGAGAGAGTGAGAGAGAGAGTGAAACACTGGGGGGAGAGAGGGAAACACTGGGGGAGAGAGAGAAGCACTGGGGGCAGAGAGAGAGAAATACTGGGGGGGGAGAGAGAGAAACACTGGGGGGAGAGAGAGAAAAACACTGGGGGAGAGAGGGTGAAGCACTGGGGGAGGGAGAGAGAAACACTGGGGGAGGGAGAGAGAAACACTGGGGGAGGGATAGAGAAACACTGGGGGAGGGAGAGAGAAACACTGGGGGGAGAGAGAGAGAAACACTGGGGTGAGAGAGAGAGAGAAACACTGGGGGGAGAGAGAGAGAAACACTGGGGGGACAGAGAGAGAGAAACACTGGGGGGCGAGAGAGAGAAACACTGGTGGGAGAGAGAGGGAAACACTGGGGGGAGAGAGAGGGAAACACTGGGGGTGGAGAGAGAGAGAAACTCTGGGGGTGGAGAGAGAGAGAAACTCTGGGGGTGGAGAGAGAGAGAAACACTGGGGGGAGAGAGAGAGAAACACTGGGGGGAGAGAGAGCGAAACACTGGGGGGAGAGAGAGAGAAACACTGGGGGGAGAGAGAGAGAAACACTGGGGGGAGAGAGAGAGAAACACTGGGAGGAGAGAGAGAAACACTGAGGGGAGAGAGAGAGAAACACTGGGGGGAGATAGAGAGAAACACTTGGGGGAGAGAGAGAGTAACACTGGGGGGAGAGGGAGAGAAACACTGGGGGAGAGAGAGAGAAACACTGGGGGGAAGGGAGAGAGAAACACTGGGGGGAGAGAGAGAGAGAGAGAGAGAGAAACACTGCAATAGAGAGAGAGAAACACTGGGAGGGGGAAAAAGAGAGAGAAACACTGGGGGGATAGAGGGAGAGAAACACTGGGGGGAGGGAGAGAGAAACACTGGGCGGAGATAGAGAGAAACACTTGGGGGAGAGAGAGAGTAACACTGGGGGGAGAGGGAGAGAAACACTGGGGGAGAGAGAGAGAAACACTGGGGGGAAGGGAGAGAGAAACACTGGGGGGAGAGAGAGAGAGAGAGAGAGAGAAACACTGCAATAGAGAGAGAGAAACACTGGGAGTGGGAAAAAGAGAGAGAAACACTGGGGGGATAGAGGGAGAGAAACACTGGAGGAGAGAGAGACAAACACTGGGAGGAGAGAGAGACAAACACTGGGAGAAGAGAGAGAAACACTGGGGGGAGAGAGAGTGAAGCACTGGGGGGATTGAGAGAGAAACACTGGGGGAGGGTGAGAGAAACACTGAGGGGAGAGAGAGAGAGAAACACTGGGGGGAGAGAGAGAAACACTGGGAGGAGAGAGAGAAACACTGAGGGGAGAGAGAGAGAGAAACACTGGGGGGAGAGAGATAAACACTGGGGGGAGAGAGAGAAACACTGAGGGGAGAGAGAGAGAGAAACACTGGGGGGAGAGAGAGAAACTCTGAGGGGAGAGAGAGAGAAACACTGGGGGGAGAGAGAGAAACACTGGGGGGAGAGAGAGAGAGAAACACTGGGGGGAGAGAGAGAGAAACACTGGGGGGAGAGAGAGAGAGAAACACTGGGGAAAGAGAGAGAGAGGGAGAGAGAGAGAGAAATACTGGGGGGAAGAGAGAGAAACACGGGGGGAGATTGAGAGAAACACTGGTGGGAGAGGGAGAGAAACACTGGGGGGAGAGAGAGAGAAACACTGGGGGAGAGAGAGAGAAACACTGGGGGAGAGAGAGAAACACTGGGGGAGAGAGAGAAACACTGGGGGGAGAGAGAGAGAAACACTGGGGGGAGAGAGAGAGAAACACAGAGGGGAGAGAGAGAGAATCACTGGGGGGAGGGAGAGAGAAAACCTGGCGGGAGGGAGAGAAACACTGGGGAGGGAGAGAGAGAGAGAAACAGTGAGGGGAGTGAGAGAGAAACAGTGGGGGGAGAGAGAGAGAAACAGTGGGGGGAGAGAGTGAGAGAGAGAGAGAAACACTGGGGGGGGGGAGAGAGATAGAGAGAGAGAGAGAGAAAATCTGGGGGGAAAGAGAGAGAGAGAGAGAAGTACTGAGGGGGGGGAGCGAGAGCAAGAAACACTGGGGGGAGTGAGAAAATAACTGTGTGGAGAGAGATAGAGAGAAACACTGGGGAGAGAGAGAGAAAAAAACACTGGGGAGAGAGAGAGAGAAAAACACTGAGTGGAGAGTGACAGAGAAAAACTGAGGCAGAGAGAGAAACACTGGGGGAGGGAGAGAGAGACACTGGGGGAGGGAGAGAGAAACACTGGGGGAGGGAGAGAGAAACACTGGGGGAGGGAGAGAGAAACACTGGGGGAGGGAGAGAGAAACACTGGGGGAGGGAGAGAGAAACACTGGGGGAGGGAGAGAGAAACAATGGGGGAGGGAGAGAAACACTGGGAGGAGAGAGAGAAACACTGAGGGGAGAGAGAGAGAAACACTGGGGGCAGAGGGAGAGAATCACTGTGGGGAGGGAGAGAGAAACACTGGGGAGGGAGAGAGAGAGAAACACTGGGGGGAGAGGGAGAGAAACACTGGGGGGGAGAGAGAGAAACACTGGGGGGTGAGTGAGAGAAACACTGGGAGGAGAGAGAGAAACACTGAGGGGAGAGAGAGAGAAACACTGGGGGCAGAGGGAGAGAATCACTGTGGGGAGGGAGAGAGAAACACTGGGGGAGAGAGAGAGAAACACTGGGGGGAGAGAGAGAGAAACACTGGGGGGTGAGTGAGAGAAACACTGGGAGGAGAGAGAGAAACACTGAGGGGAGAGAGAGAGAAACACTGGGGGCAGAGGGAGAGAATCACTGTGGGGAGGGAGAGAGAAACACCGGGAGGAGAGAGGGAAACACTGAGGGGAGAGAGAGAGAAACACTGGGGGGAGAGAGAGAGAAACACTGGGGGGAGAGAGAGAGAGAGAGAGAGAGAGAAACACTGCAATAGAGAGAGAGAAACACTGGGAGGAGAGAGAGAGAGAAACACTGGGGGAGAGAGAGACAAACACTGGGGGAAGAGAGAGAGACAGAAACACCGGGGGGAGAGAGAGAGAAACACTGGGGGGAGAGAGAGAGAGAAACACTGGGGGGAGAGAGAGAGAAACACTGGGGGGAGAGAGAGAGAAACACTGGGGGAGAGAGAGAAACACTGGGGGAGAGAGAGAAACACTGGGGGCAGAGAGAGAGAAACACTGGAGGGAGAGAGAGAGACAGAAACACCGGGGGGAGAGAGAGAGAAACACTGGGGGGAGAGAGAGAGAGAAACACTGGGGGGAGAGAGAGAGAAACACTGGGGGGAGAGAGAGAGAAACACTGGGGGAGAGAGAGAAACACTGGGGGAGAGAGAGAAACACTGGGGGGAGAGAGAGAGAAACACTGGGGGGAGATAGAGAGAAACGCAGAGGGGAGAGAGAGAGAAACACTGGGGGGAGAGAGAGAGAAACACTGGGGGGAGGGAGAGAGAAACACTGGGGGAGAGAGAGAGAAACACTGGGCGGGGAGAGAGAGAAACACTGGGCGGAGAGAGAGAGAAAAACTGGGGGGGTGAGAGAGAGATACACTGGGGGGAAGGGAGAGAGAAACACTTGGGGGAAGTGAGATAGAGGGAGAGATAGAGAGAAATACTGGGGGAGAGAGGGAGAAACAGTGAGGGGAGATTGAGAGAATCACTGGGGCTGAGAGAGAGAGAAAACTGGGGAGAGAGAGAGAGAAACACTGGGAAGAGAGAGAGAGTAACACTGGGAAGAGAGAGAGAGAAACACTGGGAAGAGAGAGATAGAAACACTGGGAAGAGAGAGAGAGAAACACTGGGAAGAGAGAGAGAGAAACACTGGGGGGAAGAGAGAGAAACACTGGGGGGAGAGAGAGAGAAACACTGGTGGGGAGAGAGAGAATGAAACACTGGGGGGAGAGAGAGAAACACTGGGGGGAGAGAGAGAGAAACACTGGGGGGAGAGAGAGAGAAACACTGGGGGGAGAGAGAGAGAAACACTGGGGGGAGAGAGAGAGAAACACTGGGGGGAGATAGAGAGAAACGCAGAGGTGAGAGAGAGAGAAACACTGAGGGGAGAGAGAGAGAAACACTGAGGGGAGAGAGAGAGAAACACTGGGGGGAGGGAGAGAGAAACACTGGGCGGAGAGAGAGAGAAACACTGGGCGGAGAGAGAGAGAAACACTGGGGGGAAGGGAGAGAGAAACACTGGGGGGAAGTGAGATAAAGGGAGAGATAGAGTGAAATACTGGGGGAGAGAGGTAGAAACACTGGGGGGAGAGAGAGAGAAACACTGGGGGCAGAGAGAGAGAAACACTGGGGGGAGAGAGAGAGAAACACTGGGGCAGAGAGAGAAGCACTGGGGGAGAGAGAGTGAAGCACTGGGGTAGGGAGAGGGAAACACTGGGGGAGGGAGAGAGAAACACTGGGGGAGGCAGAGAGAAACACTGGGGGAGGGAGAGAGAAACACTGGGGGAGGGAGAGAGAAACACTGGGGGAGGGAGATAGAATCACTGGGCGGAGAGAGAGAGAAACACTGGGGGGAGAGAGAGAGAAACACTGGGGGGAGAGAGAGAGAAACACTGGGGGGAGAGAGAGAGAAACACTGGGGGGAGAGAGAGAGAAACACTGGGGGGAGAGAGAGAGAAACACTGGGGGGAGAGAGAGAGAAACACTGGGGGGAGAGAGAGAGAAACACTGGGGGGAGAGAGAGAGAAACACTGGGGGGAGAGAGAGAGAAACACGAGGGGGAGAGAGAGAAAAACACTGGGGGGAGAGAGAGAAAAACACTGGGGGGAGAGAGAGGGAAACACTGGGGGTGGAGAGAGAGAGAAACACTGGGGGGAGAGAGAGAGAAACACTGGGGGGAGAGAGAGAGAAACACTGGGGAGAGAGGGAGAGAATCACTGGGGGGAGAGAGAGAGAAACACTGGGGGGTGAGAGATAGATACACTGGGGGGAAGGGAGAGAGAAACACTGGGGGGAAGTGAGAGAAAGGGAGAGATAGAGAGAAATACTGGGGGAGAGAGGTAGAAACACTGGTGGGAGAGAGAGAGAAACACTGGTGGGAGAGAGAGAGAAACACTGGTGGGAGAGAGAGAGAAACACTGGGGGGAGAGAGAGAGAAACACTGGGGCAGAGAGAGAAGGACTGGGGGAGAGAGAGTGAAGCACTGGGGTAGGGAGAGGGAAACACTGGGGGAGGGAGAGAGAAACACTGGGGGAGGGAGAGAGAAACACTGGGGGAGGGAGAGAGAAACACTGGGGGAGGGAGAGAGAAACACTGGGGGAGGGTGTTAGAATCACTGGGCGGAGAGAGAGAGAAACACTGCGGGGAGAGAGAGAGAAACACTGGGGGGAGAGAGAGAGTAACAATGGGGGAGAGAGAGGGAATAACTGGGGATGGAGAGAGATAGAAACTCTGGGGGGAGAGAGAGAGAGAGAAACACTGGGGGGAGAGAGAGAGAGAAACACTGGGGGGAGAGAGAGAGAAACACTGGGGGGAGAGAGAGAGAAACACTGGGGGGAGAGAGAGAGAAACACTAGGGGGAGAGAGAGAAAAACACTGGGGGGAGAGAGAGAAAAACACTGGGGGGAGAGAGAGGGAAACACTGCGGGTGGAGAGAGAGAGAAACTCTGGGGGGAGAGAGAGAGAAACACTGGAGAGAGAGAAAGAAACAGTGGGGGAGAGAGTGAGAGAGAGAGTGAAACACTGGGGGGGAGACAGGGAGAGAGAAAATCTGGGTAGAGAGAGAGAGAGAAACACTGGGGGGAGAGAGAGAGAAACACTGGGGGGCGAGAGAGAGAAACACTGGGGGAGAGAGAGAAGCACTGGGGTAGGGAGAGGGAAACACTGTGGGAGGGAGAGAGAAACACTGGGGTGAGGGAGAGAGAAACACTGGTGGAGGGAGAGAGAAACACTGGGGGGAGGGAGAGAGAAACACTGGGGGAGGGAGAGAGAAACACTGGGGGAGGGAGAGTGAAACACTGGGGGAGGGAGAGAGAAACACTGGGGGAGGGAGAGAGAAACACTGGGGGAGGGAGAGTGAAACACTGGGCGGAGAGAGAGAAACACTGGGGGAGAGAGAGAGAGAAACACGGGGGAGAGAGAGAGAAACACTGGGCGGAGAGAGAGAGAAACACTGGGGGGAGAGAGAGAAACACTGGGGGGAGAGAGAGAAACAATGGGGGGAGAGAGAGAAACTCTGGGGGGAGAGTGAGAAACACTGGGGGGAGAGTGAGAAACACTGGGGGGAGAGAGAGAGAGGGAGAGAGAGCGAGAAATACTGGGGGGAAGAGAGAGAAACACGCGGGAGATTGAGTGAAACATTGGGGGGAGAGAGAGAGAAACACTGGGGGAGAGAGAGAGAAACACTGGGGGAGAGAGAGAGAAACACTGGGGGAGAGAGAGAAACACTGGGGGGAGAGAGAAACACTGGGGGGAGAGAGAGAGAAACACTGGGGGAGAGAGAGAGAAACACTGGGGTAGAGAGAGAAACACTGGGGGGAGAGAGAAACACTGGGGGAGAGAGAGAAACACTGGGGGGAGAGAGAAACACTGGGGGGAGAGAGAGAGAAACACTGGGGGGAGAGAGGGAGAAACACTGGGGGGAGAGAGAGAGAATCACTGGGGGGAGAGAGAGAGAATCACTGGGGGGAGGGAGAGAGAAACACTGGGTGGAGAGAGAGAGAAACACTGGGCGGAGAGAGAGAGAAACACTGCGGGGTGAGAGAGAGATACACTGGGGGAAGGGAGAGAGAAACACTGGAGGGAAGTGAGATAGAGGGAGAGATAGAGAGAAATACTGGGGGAGAGAGGTAGAAACACTGGGGGGAGATTGAGAGAATCACTGGGGCTGAGAGAGAGAGAAAACTGGGGGGAGAGAGAGAAACACTGGGGGCAGAGAGAGAGAAACACTGGGGGGAGAGAGGGAGAAACACTGGGGGGCGATGGAGAGAAACACTGGGGCAGAGAGAGTGAAGCACTGGGGTGGGGAGAGGGAAACACTGGGGGAGGGAGAGAGAAACACTGGGGGAGGGAGAGAGAAACACTGGGGGAGGGAGAGAGAAACACTGGGGGAGGGAGAGAGAAGCACTGGGGGAGGGAGAGAGAAACAATGGGGGAGGGAGAGAGAATCACTGGGCGGAGAGAGAAAGAATCACTGGGCGGAGAGAGAGAAACACTGGGGGAGAGAGAGAGAAACTCTGGGGGAGAGCGAGAGAAACACGGGGGAGAGAGAGAGAAACACTTGGGGGAGAGAGAGCGAAACACTGGGGGGAGAGAGAGAGAAACACTGGGGGGAGAGAGAAACACTGGGGGGAAGGGATAGCGAAACACTGGGGGGAGAGAGAGAGAGAGACACTGGGGGAGAGAGAGATAAACACTGGGAGGAGAGAGAGACAAACACTGGGGGAAGAGAGAGAGAAACACTGGGGGGTGAGAGAGAGAAACACTGGGGGGAGAGAGAGAGAAACACTGGGGGGAGAGAGAGAGAAACACTGGGGGGAGAGGGAGAGCAACACTGGGGGAGAGAGAGGGAAACACTTGGGGGAAGGGAGAGAGAAACACTGGGGGGAGAGAGAGAGAGAGAGAGAGAGAGAAACACTGCAATAGAGAGAGAGAAACACTGGGAGGGGGGAAAAGAGAGAGAAATACTGGGGGGAGAGAGAGAGAAACACTGGGGGGAGAGAGAGAGAAACACTGGGGGGAGAGAGAGAGAAACACTGGGGGGAGGAGAGAGAGAAACACTGAGGGGAGAGAGAGAGAAACACTGGGGGTAGAGGGAGAGAATCACTGGGGGGAGGGAGAGAGAAACACTGGGGGGAGAGAGAGAGAAACACTGGGGGGAGAGAGAGAGAAACACTGGGGGGAGAGAGAGAGAAACACTGGGGGGAGAGAGAGAGAAACACTGGGGGTAGAGGGAGAGAATCACTGGGCGGAGATAGAGAGAAACGCAGAGGGGAGAGAGAGAGAAACACTGGGGGGAGAGAGAGAGAAACACTGGGGGGAGAGAGAGAGAATCACTGGGCGGAGATAGAGAGAAACGCAGAGGGGAGAGAGAGAGAAACACTGGGAGGAGAGAGAGAGAAACACTGGGGGGAGAGAGAGAGAATCACTGGGGGGAGGGAGAGAGAAACACTGGGGGGTGAGAGAGAGAAACACTGGGCGGAGAGAGAGAGAAACACTGGGGGGTGAGAGAGAGATACACTGGGGGGAAGGGAGATAGAGGGAGAGATAGAGAGAAATACTGGGGGAGAGAGGTAGAAACACTGGGGGGAGATTGAGAGAATCACTGGGGCTGAGAGAGAGAGATAACTGGGGGGAGAGAGAGAAACACTGGGTGGAGAGAGAGAGAAACACTGGGGGGAGAGAGAGAGAAACTGGTGGGAGAGAGAGAGAAACACTGGGGGCAGAGAGACAGAAACACTGGGGGCAGAGAGAGAGAAACACTGGGGGGAGAGAGAGAGAAACACTGGGGCAGAGAAAGAAGCACTGGGGGAGAGAGAGTGAAGCACTGGGGTAGGGAGAGGGAAACACTGGGGTAGGGAGAGGGAAACACTGGGGGAGGGAGAGAGAAACAATGGGGGAGGGAGAGAGAAACACTGGGGGAGGGAGAGAGAAACACTGGGGGAGGGAGAGAGAAACACTGGGGGAGGGAGATAGAATCACTGGGCGGAGAGAGAGAGAAACACTGGGGGAGAGAGAGAGAAACACTGGGCCGAGAGAGAGAGAAACACTGGGCGGAGAGAGAGAGAGAAACACTGCGGGGAGAGAGAGAGAAACACTGGGGGGAGAGAGAGAGAAACACTAGGGGGAGAGAGAGAGAAACACTGGGGGGAGAGAGAGAAAAACACTGGGGGGAGAGAGAGGGAAACACTGGGGGTGGAGAGAGAGAGAAACACTGGGGAGAGAGAGAGAAACACTGGGGGGAGAGAGAGAGAAACACTGGTGGGAGAGAGAGAAACACTGGGGGGAGAGAGAGAGAAACAGTGGGGGAGAGAGTGAGAGAGAGAGTGAAACACTGGGGGGAGAGAGAGAAACACTGGGGGGGAGAGAGAGAGAGAAACACTGGGGGGAGAGAGAGAGAAACTGGTGGGAGAGAGAGAGAAACACTGGGGGCAGAGAGACAGAAACACTGGGGGCAGAGAGAGAGAAACACTGGGGGGAGAGAGAGAGAAACACTGGGGCAGAGAGAGAAGCACTGGGGGAGAGAGAGTGAAGCACTGGGGTAGGGAGAGGGAAACACTGGGGTATGGAGAGGGAAACACTGGGGGAGGGAGAGAGAAACAATGGGGGAGGGAGAGAGAAACACTGGGGGAGGGAGAGAGAAACACTGGGGGAGGGAGAGAGAAACACTGGGGGAGGGAGATAGAATCACTGGGCGGAGAGAGAGAGAAACACTGGGGGAGAGAGAGAGAAACACTGGGCCGAGAGAGAGAGAAACACTGGGCGGAGAGAGAGAGAGAAACACTGCGGGGAGAGAGAGAGAAACACTGGGGGGAGAGAGAGAGAAACACTAGGGGGAGAGAGAGAGAAACACTGGGGGGAGAGAGAGAAAAACACTGGGGGGAGAGAGAGGGAAACACTGGGGGTGGAGAGAGAGAGAAACACTGGGGAGAGAGAGAGAAACACTGGGGGGAGAGAGAGAGAAACACTGGTGGGAGAGAGAGAAACACTGGGGGGAGAGAGAGAGAAACAGTGGGGGAGAGAGTGAGAGAGAGAGTGAAACACTGGGGGGAGAGAGAGAAACACTGGGGGAGAGAGAGAAACACTGGGGGGAGAGAGAGAGAAACAGTGGGGGAGAGAGTGAGAGAGAGAGTGAAACACTGGGGGGAGAGAGAAAAACACTGGGGGGAGAGAGATGGAAACACTGGGGGTGGAGAGAGAGAGAAACACTGGGGGGAGAGAGAGAGAAACACTGGGGGGAGAGAGAAACACTGGGGGGAGAGAGAGAGAAACACTGGGGGGAGAGAGAGTGAAACACTGGGGGTGGAGAGAGAGAGAAACTCTCGGGGGAGAGAGAGAGAAACACTGGGGGGAGAGAGAGAAACACTGGGGGGAGAGAGAGAAACACTGGGGGGAGAGAGAGAGAAACACTGGGGGGAGAGAGAAACACTGGGGGGAGAGAGAGAGAAACACTGGGGGGGGAGAGAGGGAAACACTGGGGGCAGAGAGAGAGAAATACTGGGGGGGGGGAGAGAGAGAAACACTGGGGGGAGAGAGAGAAAAACACTGGGGGAGAGAGGGTGAAGCACTGGGGGAGGGAGAGAGAAACACTGGGGGAGGGAGAGAGAAATACTGGAGGAGGGATAGAGAAACACTGGGGGAGGGAGAGAGAAACACTGGGGGAGGGATAGAGAAATACTGGGGGAGGGATAGAGAAACACTGGGGGAGGGAGAGAGAAACACTGGGGGAGGGATAGAGAAACACTGGGGGAGGGATAGAGAAACACTGGGGGAGGGAGAGAGAAACACTGGGGGGAGAGAGAGAGAAACACTGGGGTGAGAGAGAGAGAAACACTGGGGGAGAGAGAGGGAAAACTGGGGGTGGAGAGAGATAGAACCTCTGGGGGGAGAGAGAGAGAGAAACACTGGGGGGACAGAGAGAGAGAAACACTGGGGGGAGAGAGAGGGAAACTCTGGGGGTGGAGAGAGAGAGAAACTCTGGGGGTGGAGAGAGAGAGAAACACTGGGGGGAGAGAGAGAGAAACAGTGGGGGAGAGAGTGAGAGAGAGAGTGAAACACTGGGGGAGAGAGAGAAGCACTGGGGGCAGAGAGAGAGAAATACTGGGGGGAGAGAGAGAGAAACACTGGGGGAGGGAGAGAGAAATACTGGGGGAGGGAGAGAGAAATACTGGGGGAGGGATAGAGAAACACTGGGGGAGGGAGAGAGAAACACTGGGGGAGGGATAGAGAAACACTGGGGGAGGGAGAGAGAGAAACACGGGGGAGAGAGAGAGAAACAATGGGCCGAGAGAGAGAGAAACACTGGGGGGAGAGAGAGAGAAACACTGGGGGCAGAGAGATAGAGAAACACTGGGGGCAGAGAGATAGAGAAACACTGGAAGAGAGAGAGAAACACTGGGAAGAAATAGAGAGAAACACTGGGAAGAGAGAGAGAAACACTGGGAAGAGAGAGAGAGAAACACTGGGAAGAGAGAGAGAGAAACACTGGGGGGAGAGAGAGAGTGAAACACTGGGGGGAAGACAGAGAAACACTGGGGGGAGAGAGAGAGAAACACAGGGGGAGAGAGAGAGAAACACTGGGGGGAGAGAGAGAGAAACACTGGGGGGGAGAGAGAGAGAAACACTGGGGGGAGAGAGAGAGAAACACTGGGGCAGAGAGATAGAGAAACACTGGGAAGAGAGAGAGAAACACTGGGAAGAAATAGAGAGAAACACTGGGAAGAGAGAGAGAAACACTGGGAAGAGAGAGAGAGAAACACTGGAAGAGAGAGAGAGAAACACTGGGGGGAGAGAGAGAGTGAAACACTGGGGGAAGACAGAGAAACACTGGGGGGAGAGAGAGAGAAACACAGGGGGAGAGAGAGAGAAACACTGGGGGGAGAGAGAGAGAAACACTGGGGGGAGAGAGAGAGAAACACAGGGGGAGAGAGAGAGAAACACTGGGGGGAGAGAGAGAGAAACACTGGGGGGAGAGAGAGAGAAACACTGGGGGAGAGAGAGAGAAACACTGGGGGAGAGAGAGAGAAACACTGAGGGGAGAGAGAGAGAAACACTGGGGGAGAGAGAGAGAAACACTGGGGGGAGGGAGAGAGAAACACTGGGGGAGAGAGAGAGAAACACTGGGGGAGGGAGAGAGAAACACTGGGCGGAGAGAGAGAGAAACACTGGGCGGAGAGAGAGAGAAACACTGGGGGGAGGGGAGAGAGAAACACTGGGGGGAGAGAGCGAGAAACACTGGGGGTAGAGAGAGAGAAACACTGGGGGGAGAGAGAGAAACACTGGGGGAGAGAGAGAGAAACACTGGGGCAGAGAGAGAAGCACTGGGGGAGAGAGAGTGAAGCACTGGGGGAGGGAGAGAGAAACACTGGGGGAGGGAGACAGAAACACTGGGGGAGGGAGAGAGAAACATTTGGGGAGGGAGAGAGAAACACTGGGGGAGGGAGAGAGAAACACTGGGGGAGGGAGATAGAATCACTGGGCGGAGAGAGAGAGAAACACTGGGGGGAGAGAGAGAAACACTGGGGGAGAGAGAGAGAGAAACACGGGGGAGAGAGAGAGAGAAACATTGGGGGGAGCGAGAGAGAAACACTGGGGGAGAGAGAGAAACACTGGGTGGAGAGAGCGAGAAACACCGGTGGGAGAGAGAGAGAAACACTGGGGGCAGAGAAAGAAAAACAATGGGGGGAGAGAGAGAGAAACAGTGGGGCAGAGACAGAAGGACTGGGGGTGAGAGAGTGAAGCACTGGGGTAGGGAGAGGGAAAAAACACTGGGGGAGGGAGAGAGAAACACTGGGGGAGGGAGAGAGAAACACTGGGGGAGGGAGAGAGAAACACTGGGGGAGGGAGAGAGAAACACTGGGGGAGGGAGAGAAACACTGGGGAGAGAGAGAGAGAAACACTGGGGGGAGAGAGAGAGAAACAATGGGCCGAGAGAGAGAGAAACACTGGGGGAGAGAGAGGGAAAACTGGGGGTGGAGAGAGAGAAACACTGGGGGGAGAGAGAGAGAAACACTGGGGAGAGAGAGAGAAAAACACTGGGGGGAGAGAGAGAGAAACAATGGGGGGAGAGAGAGAGAAACACTGGGGGGAGAGAGAGAGAAACACTGGGGGGAGAGAGAGAAAAACACTGGGGGAGAGAGAGAGAAACACTGGGGGAGAGAGAGGGAAAAACTGGGGGTGGAGAGAGATAGAAACTCTGGGGGGAGAGAGAGAGAAACACTGGGGGGAGAGAGAGAGAAACACTGGGGGGAGAGAGAGAAAAACACTGGGGAGAGAGAGAGGGAAACACTGGGGGTGGAGAGAGAGAGAAACTCTGGGGGGAGAGAGAGAGAAACACTGGGGGGAGAGAGAGAGAAATACTGGGGGAGAGAGAGAGAAACAGTGGGGGAGAGAGAGTGAAACACTGGGGGGAGAGAGAGAGAAACACTGGGGGGGAGAGAGAGAAGCACTGGGGGCAGAGAGAGAGAAACACTGGGGGAGAGAGAGAGAAACACTGGGGGAGGGAGAGAGAAACACTGGGGGAGGGAGAGAGAAACACTGGGGGAGGGATAGAGAAACACTGGGGGAGTGAGATAGAAACACTGGGGGAGGGATAGAGAAACACTGGGGGAGGGAATTAGAAACACTGGGCGGAGAGAGAGAGAAACACTGGGGGGAGAGAGAGAAACACTGGGTGAGAGAGAGAGAAACACGGGGGAGAGAGAGAGAAACACTGGGGGAAGAGAGAGAGAAACAGTGGGGGAGAGAGAGTGAAACACTGGGGGGGGAGACAGGGAGAGAGAAAATCTGGGTAGAGATAGAGAGAGAAACACTGGGGGGAGAGAGAGAGAAGCACTGGGGGGAGAGAGAGAAGCACTGGGGGCAGAGAGAGAGAAACACTGGGGGAGAGAGAGAGAAACACTGGGGGAGGGAGAGAGAAACACTGGGGGAGGGATAGAGAAACACTGGGGGAGTGAGATAGAAACACTGGGGGAGGGATAGAGAAACACTGGGGGAGGGAGATAGAAACACTGGGCGGAGAGAGAGAGAAACACTGGGGGGAGAGAGAGAAACACTGGGGGAGAGAGAGAGAGAAACACGGGGGAGAGAGAGAGAAACACTGGGGGAAGAGAGAGAGAAACACTGGGGGAGAGAGAGGGAAAAACTGGGGGTGGAGAGAGAGAGAAACTCTGGGGGTGGAGAGAGAGAGAAACTCTGGGGGGAGGGAGAGAGAAACACTGGGGGTAGAGAGAGAGAAACACTGGGGGGAGAGAGAGAGAAACAGTGGGGGAGAGAGTGAGAGAGAGAGTTAAACACTGGGGGGCGAGATTGGGAGAGAGAAAATCTGGGTGGAGAGAGAGAGAGAGAAAAAAATACTGGGGGGAGAGAGAGAGAGAGTAACACTGGGGGGAGGGAGAGAGAGAAACACTGGGAAGAGAGAGAGAGAGAAACACTGGGAAGAGAGAGAGAGAAACACTGGGAAGAGAGAGAGAGAAACACTGGGGGAGAGAGAGTGAAACACTGGGGGGAGAGAGAGTGAAACACTGGGGGGAGAGAGAGAGAAACTCTCGGGGGAGAGAGAGAGAAACACTGGGGGGAGAGAGAGAGAAACACTGGGGGGAGGTAGAGAGTAACACTGGGGGGAGAGAGAGAGAAACACTGGGGATGAGAGAGAGAAACACTGGGGGGAGAGAGAGTGAAACACTGGGGGAGAGAGAGAGAAACACTGAGGGGAGAGAGAGAGAAACACTGGGGGGAGAGAGAGAGAGAAACACTGGGGGGAGAGAGAGAGAAACTGTGGGGGAGAGAGTGAGAGAAAGAATTAAA
Organism: Heptranchias perlo; assembly: GCF_035084215.1. Taxonomy (NCBI): domain Eukaryota; kingdom Metazoa; phylum Chordata; class Chondrichthyes; order Hexanchiformes; family Hexanchidae; genus Heptranchias; species Heptranchias perlo. The sequence continues at coordinate 429,392 of NW_027139259.1, forward strand.
CACTGGGGGGGGAGAGAGAGAGAGAGAGAAAATCTGGGGAGAGAGAGAGAGAGAGAGAAATACTGGAGGGGAGTGAGAGAGAAACACTGGGGGGAGAGAGAGAGAGAGAAACACAGCGGGGGGAGAGAGAGAGAAACACTGGGGGGAGAGAGAGAAACACTGGGGGGAGAGAGAGAGAAACACTGGGGGGTGCGAGATAGAGAAACACTGGGAAGAGAGAGAGAGAAACACTGGGAAGAGAGAGAGAGAAACACTGGAAAAGAGAGAGAGAATCACTGGGAAAAGAGAGAGAGAATCACTGGGGGGAGAGAGAGAGTGAAACACAGGGGGGAGAGAGAGAAACACTGGGGGGAGAGAGAGAGAAACACTGGGGGAAGAGAGAGAGAAACACTGGTGGGGAGAGAGAGAGTGTAACACTGAGGGGAGAGAGAGAAACACTGGGGGGAGAGAGAGAGAAACACTGGGGGGAGACAGAGAGAAACACTGGGGGGAGAGAGAGAGAAACACTGGGGGGAGAGAGGGAGAAACACTGGGGGGAGAGAGAGAGAAACACTGAGGGGAGAGAGAGAGAAACACTGGGGGGAAGGGAGAGAGAAACACTGGGAGGAGAGAGAGAGAGAGAGAGAGAGACACTGCAATAGAGAGAGAGAAACACTGGGAGGGGGAAAAAGAGAGAGAAACACTGGGGGGAGAGGGAGAGAAACACTGGAGGGAGGGAGAGAGAAACACTGGGGGGCGAGAGAGAAACACTGAGGGAGAGAGAGAGAGAGAAGCACTGGGGGAGGGAGAGAGAAACACTGGGGGGAGAGAGAGAGAAACACTTGGATGAGAGAGAGAGAGAGAAACACTGGGGGGGGGAGAGAGAGAGAAACACTGGGGGGAGAGAGAGAGAAACACTGGGGGGTGAGAGGGAAAAACTGAGGGTGGAGAGAGACAGAAACTCTGGGGTGAGAGAGAGAGAGAAACACTGGGGGGAGAGAGAGAGAGAAGCACTGCGGGGAGAGAGAGAGAAACACTGGGGGGAGAGAGAGAGAAACACTGGGGGGGAGAGAGAGAGAAACACTGGGGGTGGAGAGAGAGAGAAACTCTGGGGGGAGAGAGAGAGAAACACTGGGGGGAGAGAGAGAAACACTGGGGTGAGAGAGAGAGAAACACTGGGGGAGAGAGAGAAGCACTGGGGGCAGAGAGAGAGAAATACTGGGGGGAGAGAGAGAGAAACACTGGGGGAGAGAGAGAAAAACACTGGTGGGAGAGAGAGAGAAACACTGGGGAGAGAGAGAGAAACACTGGGGGGAGAGAGAAGCACTGGGGGAGAGAGAGTGAAGCACTGGGGTAGGGAGAGGGAAACACTGGGGGAGGGAGAGAGAAACACTGGGGGAGGGACAGAGAAACACTGGGGGAGGGATAGAGAAACACTGGGGGAGGGATAGAGAAACACTGGGGGAGGGAGATAGAAACACTGGGCGGAGAGAGAGAGAAACACAGGGCGGAGAGAGAGAGAATCACTGGGCGGAGAGAGAGAAACAATGGGGGGAGGGAGAGAGAAACACTGGGGGAGGGAGCGAGAAACACTGGGGGAGGGAGAGAGAAACACTGGGGAGGGAGAGAGAAACACTGGGGGAGGGAGAGAGAAACACTGGGGGAGGGACAGAGAAACACTGGCGGAGGGATAGAGAAACACTGGGGGAGGGATAGAGAAACACTGGGGGAGGGAGATAGAAACACTGGGCGGAGAGAGAGAGAAACACAGGGCGGAGAGAGAGAGAAACACTGGGGGGAGCGAGAGAGAAACACAGGGCGGAGAGAGAGAGAAACACTGGGGGAGGGAGAGAGAAACACAGGGCGGAGAGAGAGAGAAACACTGGGGTGAGAGAGAGAGAGAGAAACACTGGGGGGAGAGAGAGAGAAACACTGGGGGGAGCGAGAGAGAAACACAGGGCGGAGAGAGAGAGAAACACTGGGGGGAGAGAGAGAGAAACACTGGGGGAGAGAGAGGGAAAAACTGGGGGTGGAGAGAGATAGAAACTCTGGGGGGAGAGAGAGAAAGAAACACTGGGGGGAGAGAGAGAGAGAAACACTGGGGGGAGAGAGAGAGAAACACTGGGGGGAGAGAGAGAGAAACACTGGGGGGAGAGAGAGAGAAACACTGGGGGGAGAGAGAGGGAAACACTGGGGGGAGAGAGAGAGAAACAGTGGGGGAGAGAGTGAGAGAGAGAGAGAGAAATACTGGGGGGAGAGAGAGAGAGAAACACTGGGAAGAGAGAGAGAGAAACACTGGGAAGAGAGAGAGAGAAACACTGGTAGAGAGAGAGAGAGAGAGTGAAACACTGGGGGAAGAGAGAGAGAAACACTGGGGGGAGAGAGAGAGAAACACTGGGGGAGAAAGAGAGAGAAACACTGGGAAGAGAGAGAGAGAAACACTGGGAAGAGAGAGAGAGAGAAACACTGGGGGGGGAGAGAGAGAGAGAGAGAAAATCTGGGGAGAGAGAGAGAAAAATACTGGAGGGGAGTGAGAGAGAAACACTGGGGGCAGAGAGAGAAAAACACTGGGGGGAGAGAGAGAGAAACAATGGGGGAGAGAGAGAAGCACTGGGGGAGAGAGAGTGAAGCACTGGGGTAGGGAGAGGGAAACACTGGGGGAGGGAGAGAGAAACACTGGGGGAGGGAGAGAGAAACACTGGGGGAGGGACAGAGAAACACTGGGGGAGGGATAGAGAAACACTGGGGGAGGGATAGAGAAACACTGGGGGAGGGAGATAGAAACACTGGGCGGAGAGAGAGAGAAAGACAGGGCGGAGAGAGAGAGAAACACTGGGCGGAGAGAGAGAGAAACACTGGGGGGAGAGAGAGAGAAACACTGGGGGGAGGGAGAGAGAAACACTGGGGGAGGGAGCGAGAAACACTGGGGGAGGGAGAGAGAAACACTGGGGGAGGGAGAGAGAAACACTGGGGGAGGGAGAGAGAAACACTGGGGGAGGGACAGAAAAACACTGGGGGAGGGATAGAGAAACACTGGGGGAGGGATAGAGAAACACTGGGGGAGGGAGATAGAAACACTGGGCGGAGAGAGAGAGAAACACAGGGCGGAGAGAGAGAGAAACACTGGGCGGAGAGAGAGAGAAACACTGGGGGAGAGAGAGGGAAAAACTGGGGGGAGAGAGAGAGAGAAACACTGGGGGGAGAGAGAGAGAAACACTGGGGGGAGAGAGAGAGAAACACTGGGGGAAGAGAGAGAGAAACACTGGGGGGTAGAGAGAGAGAGTGAAACACTGGGGGGTAGAGAGAGAGAGTGAAACACTGGGGGGTAGAGAGAGAGAGTGAAACACTGGGGGGAGAGAGAGAGAAACACTGGGGGGAGAGAGAGAAACACTGAGGGGAGAGAGAGAGAGACACTGGGGGAGGGAGAGAGAAACACTGGGGGAGGGAGCGAGAAACACTGGGGGAGGGAGAGAGAAACACTGGGGGGAGAGAGAGAGAAACACTGGGGGGAGAGAGAGAGAGTGAAACACTGGGAAGAGAGAGAGAGAAACACTGGGGGGAGAGAGAGAGAAACACTGGGGGGAGACAGAGAGAAACACTGGGGGGAGAGAGAGAGAAACACTGGGGGGAGAGAGAGAGAAACACTGGGGTGAGAGAGAGAGAGAGAAACACTGGGGGGAGAGAGAGAGAGAAACACTGCGGGGAGAGAGAGAGAAACACTGGGGGGAGAGAGAGAGAAACACTGGGGGGAGAGAGAGAGAAACACTGGGGGGTGAGAGGGAAAAACTGAGGGTGGAGAGAGACAGAAACTCTGGGGTGAGAGAGAGATAGAGAAACACTGGGGGGAGAGAGAGAGAGAAACACTGTGGGTAGAGAGAGAGAAACACTGGGGGGAGAGAGAGAGAAACACTGGGGGGGAGAGAGAGAGAAACACTAGGGGGAGAGAGAGAGAAACACTGGGGGGAGAGAGAGAGAAACACTGGGGGGAGAGAGAGGGAAACACTGGGGGGAGAGAGAGAGAAACACTGGGGGGAGAGAGAGAGAAACACTGGGGGGAGCGAGAGAGAAACACTGGGGGAGAGAGAGAAGCACTGGGGGAGAGAGAGTGAAGCACTGGGGTAGGGAGAGGGAAACACTGTGGGAGGGAGAGAGAAACACTGGGGGAGGGAGAGAGAAACACTGGGGGAGGGAGAGAGAAACACTGGGGGAGGGAGAGAGAAATACTGGGGGAGGGACAGAGAAACACTGGGGGAGGGATAGAGAAACACTGGGGGAGGGATAGAGAAACACTGGGGGAGGGAGATAGAAACACTGGGCGGAGAGAGAGAGAAACACTGGGGGGAGAGAGAGAGAGAGAGATTGAAACACTGGGGGGGGAGACAGGGAGAGAGAAAATCTGGGTAGAGAGAGAGAGAAGCACTGGGGGCAGAGAGAGATAAATACTGGGGGGAGAGAGAGAGAAACACTGGGGGGAGAGAGAGAAAAACACTGGGGGGAGAGAGAGAGAAACACTGGGGGGAGAGAGAGAGAAACACTGGGGGAGAGAGAGAAGCACTGGGGGAGAGAGAGTGAAGCACTGGGGTAGGGAGAGGGAAACACTGTGGGAGGGAGAGAGAAACACTGGGGGAGGGAGAGAGAAACACTGGGGGAGGGAGAGAGAAACACTGGGGGAGGGAGAGAGAAATACTGGGGGAGGGACAGAGAAACACTGGGGGAGGGATAGAGAAACACTGGGGGAGGGATAGAGAAACACTGGGGGAGGGAGATAGAAACACTGGGCGGAGAGAGAGAGAAACACTGGGGGAGAGAGAGAGAAACACTGGGGGAGAGAGAGGGAAAAACTGGGGGTGGAGAGAGATAGAAACTCTGGGGGGAGAGAGAGAGAGAAACACTGGGGGGAGAGAGAGAGAGAAACACTGGGTGGAGAGAGAGGGAAACACTGGGGGGAGAGAGAGAGAAACAGTGGGGGAGAGAGTGAGAGAAAGAGTGAAACACTGGGGGGGGAGAGAGAGAGAGAGAGAAAAATACTGGAGGGGAGTGAGAGAGAAACACTGGGGGGAGAGAGAGAGAGAGAAACACAGGGCGGGGAGAGAGAGAGAAACACTGGGGGGAGAGAGAGAAACACTGGGGGGAGCGAGAGAGAAACACTGGGGGGAGAGAGATAGAGAAACACTGGGGGGAGTGAGACAGAGAAACACTGGGAAGAGAGAGAGAGAAACACTGGGAAGAGAGAGAGAGAAACACTGGGGGGAGAGAGAGAGTGAAACACTGGGGGGAGAGAGAGAGAAACACTGGTGGGAGAGAGAGAGAAACACTGGGGGAAGAGAGAGAGAAACACTGGGGGGTAGAGAGAGAGAGTGAAACACTGGGGGGAGAGAGAGAAACACTGGGGGGAGAGAGAGAGAAACACTGGGGGGAGACAGAGAGAAACACTGGGGGGAGAGAGAGAGAAACACTGGGGGGAGAGAGAGAGAAACACTGGGGGAGAGGGAGAGAAACACTGGGGGGAGAGAGAGAAACACTGAGGGGAGAGAGAGAGAAACACTGGGGGAGGGAGAGAGAAACACTGGGGGAGGGAGCGAGAAACACTGGGGGAGGGAGAGAGAAACACTGGGGGAGGAAGCGAGAAACACTGGGGGAGGGAGAGAGAAACACTGGGGGAGAGAGAGAGAAACACTGGGGGGAAGGGAGAGAGAAACACTGGGGTGAGAGAGAGAGAGAGAGAGAGAGAGAGAAACACTGCAATAGAGAGAGAGAATCACTCGGAGGGGGAAAAGAGAGAGAAACACTGGGGGGAGAGAGTGAGAGAAACACTGGAGGGAGAGAGAGAGACAGAAACACAGGGGGGCGAGAGGGAGAGAAACACTGGGGGATTGAGAGAGAAACACTGGGGCAGAGAGAGAAGCACTGGGGGGAGAGAGAGAGAAACACTGGGGGAGGGAGAGAGAAACACTGGGGGAGGGAGAGAGAAACACTGGGGGAGGGAGAGAGAAACACTGGGGGAGGGAGAGAGAAACAATGGGGGAGGGAGAGAGAAACACTGGGGGAGGGAGATAGAATCACTGGGCGGAGAGAGAGTGAAACACTGGGGGGAGAGAGAGAAACACTGGGGGAGAGAGAGAGAGAAACACGGGGTAGAGAGAGAGAAACAATGGGGGGAGCGAGAGAGAAACACTGGGGGGAGAGAGATAGAGAAACACTGGGAAGAGAGAGAGAGAAACACTGGGAAGAGAGAGAGAGAGAAACACTGGGAAGAGAGAGAAACACTGGGGGGAGAGAGAGAGTGAAACACTGGGGGGAGAGAGAGAGAGTTAAACACTGGGGGGAGAGAGAGAAACACTGGGGGGAGCGAGAGAGAAACACTGGGGGGAGAGAGAGAGAAACACTGGGAAGAGAGAGAGAGAGACACTGGGGGGAGAGAGAGAGTGAAACACTGGGGAAAGAGAGAGAAACACTGGGGGGAGAGAGAGAGAAACACTGGGGGAAGAGAGAGAGAAACACTGGGGGTAGAGAGAGAGAGTGAAACACTGGGGGGAGAGAGAGAAACACTGGGGGGAGACAGAGAGAAACACTGGGGGGAGAGAGAGAGAAACACTGGGGGGAGAGAGAGAGAAATACTGGGGGGATAGAGAGAGAAACACTGGGGGGAGAGAGAGAGAGTGAAACACTGGGAAGTGAGAGAGAGAAACACTGGGGGGAGAGAGAGAGAAACACTGGGGGGAGACAGAGAGAAACACTGGGGGGAGAGAGAGAGAAACACTGGGGGGGAGAGAGAGAGAGTGAAACACTGGGAAGAGAGAGAGAGAAACACTGGGGGGAGAGAGAGAGAAACACTGGGGGGAGACAGAGAGAAACACTGGGGGGAGAGAGAGAGAAACACTGGTGGGGAGAGAGAGAGAGTGAAACACTGGGAAGAGAGAGAGAGAAACACTGGGGGGAGAGAGAGAAACACTGGGGGGAGACAGAGAGAAACACTGGGGGGAGAGAGAGAGAAACACTGGGGGGAGAGAGAGAGAAACACTGGTGGGGAGAGAGAGAGAGTGAAACACTGGGAAGAGAGAGAGAGAAACACTGGGGGGAGAGAGAGAGAAACACTGGGGGGAGACAGAGAGAAACACTGGGGGGAGAGAGAGAGAAACACTGGGGGGAGAGAGAGAGAAACACTGGGGTGAGAGAGAGAGAGAGAAACACTGAGGGGAGAGAGAGAGAGAAACACTGCGGGGAGAGAGAGAGAAACACTGGGGGGAGAGAGAGAGAAACACTGGGGGGAGAGAGAGAGAAACACTGGGGGGAGAGAGAGAGAAACACTGGGGGGAGAGAGAGAGAAACACTGGGGGGTGAGAGGGAAAAACTGAGGGTGGAGAGAGACAGAAACTCTGGGGTGAGAGAGAGAGAGAGAAACACTGGGGGGAGAGAGAGAGAGAAACACTGCGGGGAGAGAGAGAGAAACACTGGGGGGGAGAGAGAGAGAAACACTGGGGGGGAGAGAGAGAGAAACACTGGGGGGGAGAGAGAGAGAAACACTGGGGGGAGAGAGAGAGAAACACTGGGGGGGAGAGAGAGAGAGACACTGGGGGGGAGAGAGAGAGAGACACTGGGGGGAGAGAGAGGGAAACACTGGGGGGAGAGAGAGAGAAACACTGGGGGGAGAGAGAGAGAAACACTGGGGGGGAGAGAGAGAGAGACACTGGGGGGAGAGAGAGGGAAACACTGGGGGGAGAGAGAGAGAAACACTGGGGGGAGAGAGAGAGAAACACTGGGGGGAGAGAGAGGGAAACACTGGGGGGAGAGAGAGGGAAACACTGGGGGTGGAGAGAGAGAGAAACTCTGGGGGGAGAGAGAGAGAAACACTGGGGGGAGAGAGAGAAACACTGGGGGGAGAGAGAGAGAAACAGTGGGGGAGAGAGTGAGAGAGAGATTGAAACACTGGGGCGGGGAGACAGGGAGAGAGAAAATCTGGGTAGAGAGAGAGAGAGAAACACTGGGGGGAGAGAGAGAGAAACACTGGGGGGAGAGAGAGAGAAACACTGGGGGGAGAGAGAGAGAAACACTGGGGGGAGAGAGAGGGAAACACTGGGGGGAGAGAGAGGGAAACACTGGGGGTGGAGAGAGAGAGAAACTCTGGGGGGAGAGAGAGAGAAACACTGGGGGGAGAGAGAGAAACACTGGGGGGAGAGAGAGAGAAACACTGGGGGGAGAGAGAGAGAAACACTGGGGGGAGAGAGAGAGAAACACTGGTGGGGAGAGAGAGAGAGTGAAACACTGGGAAGAGAGAGAGAGAAACACTGGGGGGAGAGAGAGAGAAACACTGGGGGGAGACAGAGAGAAACACTGGGGGGAGAGAGAGAGAAACACTGGGGGGAGAGAGAGAGAAACACTGGGGTGAGAGAGAGAGAGAGAAACACTGAGGGGAGAGAGAGAGAGAAACACTGGGGGGAGAGAGAGAGAAACACTGGGGGGAGAGAGAGAGAAACACTGGGGGGAGAGAGAGAGAAACACTGGGGGGAGAGAGAGAGAAACACTGGGGGGTGAGAGGGAAAAACTGAGGGTGGAGAGAGACAGAAACTCTGGGGTGAGAGAGAGAGAGAGAAACACTGGGGGGAGAGAGAGAGAGAAACACTGCGGGGAGAGAGAGAGAAACACTGGGGGGAGAGAGAGAGAAACACTGGGGGGGAGAGAGAGAGAAACACTGGGGGGAGAGAGAGAGAAACACTGGGGGGGAGAGAGAGAGAGACACTGGGGGGAGAGAGAGGGAAACACTGGGGGGAGAGAGAGAGAAACACTGGGGGGAGAGAGAGAGAAACACTGGGGGGAGAGAGAGGGAAACACTGGGGGGAGAGAGAGGGAAACACTGGGGGTGGAGAGAGAGAGAAACTCTGGGGGGAGAGAGAGAGAAACACTGGGGGGAGAGAGAGAAACACTGGGGGGAGAGAGAGAGAAACAGTGGGGGAGAGAGTGAGAGAGAGATTGAAACACTGGGGGGGGAGACAGGGAGAGAGAAAATCTGGGTAGAGAGAGAGAGAGAAACACTGGGGGGAGAGAGAGAGAAACACTGGGGGGAGAGAGAGAGAAACACTGGGGGGAGAGAGAGAGAGAAACACTGGGGGGAGAGAGAGGGAAACACTGGGGGGAGATAGAGGGAAACACTGGGGGTGGAGAGAGAGAGAAACTCTGGGGGGAGAGAGAGAGAAACACTGGGGGGAGAGAGAGAAACACTGGGGGGAGAGAGAGAGAAACAGTGGGGGAGAGAGTGAGAGAGAGATTGAAACACTGGGGGGGGGAGACAGGGAGAGAGAAAATCTGGGTAGAGAGAGAGAGAGAAGCACTGGGGGCAGAGAGAGAGAAATACTGGGGGGAGAGAGAGAGAAACACTGGGGGGAGAGAGAGAAATACTGGGGGGAGAGAGAGAGAAAACACTGGGGGGAGAGAGAGAGAAACACTGGGGGGAGAGAGAGAGAAACACTGGGGGGAGAGAGAGAGAAACACTGGGGGAGAGAGAGAGGAAAACACTGGGGGGAGAGAGAGAGAAACACTGGGGGGAGAGAGAGAGAAACACTGGGGGGAGAGAGAGAGAAACACTGGGGGAGAGAGAGAAGCACTGGGGGAGAGAGAGTGAAGCACTGGGGTAGGGAGAGGGAAACACTGTGGGAGGGAGAGAGAAACACTGGGGGATGGAGAGAGAAACACTGGGGGAGGGAGAGAGAAACACTGGGGGAGGGAGAGAGAAACACTGGGGGAGGGAGAGAGAAACACTGGGGGAGGGACAGAGAAACACTGGGGGAGGGATAGAGAAACACTGGGGGAGGGAGATAGAAACACTGGGCGGAGAGAGAGAGAAACACAGGGCGGAGAGAGAGAGAAACACAGGGAGGAGAGAGAGAGAAACACAGGGCGGAGAGAGAGAGAAACACTGGGGGGAGCGAGAGAGAGAAACACTGGGGGGCGAGAGAGAGAGAAACACTGGGGGGAGAGAGAGGGAAACACTGGGGGGAGAGAGAGGGAAACACTGGGGGGAGAGAGAGAGAAACAGTGGGGGAGAGAGTGAGAGAAACACTGGGGGGAGAAAGAGAGAGAAACACTGGGAAGAGAGAGAGAGAAACACTGGGAAGAGAGAGAGAGAAACACTGGGAAGAGAGAGAGAAACACTGGGAGAGAGAGAGAGAGAGAGAGTGAAACACTGGGGGAAGAGAGAGAGAAACACTGGGGGGAGAGAGAGAGAAACACTGGGGGGAGAAAGAGAGAGAAACACTGGGAAGAGAGAGAGAGAAACACTGGGAAGAGAGAGAGAGAGAAACACTGGGGGGAGAGAGAGAGAAACTGTGGGGGAGAGAGTGAGAGAAACACTGGGGGGAGAAAGAGAGAGAAACACTGGGAAGAGAGAGAGAGAAACACTGGGAAGAGAGAGAGAGAAACACTGGGAAGAGAGAGAGAGAAACACTGGGAGAGAGAGAGAGAGAGAGTGAAACACTGGGGGAAGAGAGAGAGAAACACTGGGGGGAGAGAGAGAGAAACACTGGGAAGAGAGAGAGAGAAACACTGGGAAGAGAGAGAGAGAGAAACACTGGGGGGAGAGAGAGAGAAACTGTGGGGGAGAGAGTGAGAGAAAGAGTGAAACACTGGGGGGGGAGAGAGAGAGAGAGAAAATCTGGGGAGAGAGAGAGAGACAAAAATACTGGAGGGGAGTGAGAGAGAAACAGTGGGGGAGAGAGAGAGAGAGAAACACAGGGCGTTGAGAGAGAGAGAAACACTGGGGGGAGAGAGTGAAACACTGAGGGGAGCGAGAGAGAAACACTGGGGGGAGAGAGATAGAGAAACACTGGGGGGAGAGAGATAGAGAAACACTGGGAAGAGAGAGAGAGAAACACTGGGAAGAGAGAGAGAGAAACACTGGGAAGAGAGAGAGAGAAACACTGGGGGGAGAGAGAGAAACACTGGGGGGAGAGAGAGAGAAACACTGGGGGAAGAGAGAGAGAAACACTGGGGGGTAGAGAGAGAGAGTGAAACACTGGGGGGAGAGAGAGAAACACTGGGGGGAGAGAGAGAGAAACACTGGGGGGAGACAGAGAGAAACACTGGGGGGAGAGAGAGAGAAACACTGGGGGGAGAGAGAGAGAAACACTGGGGGGAGAGAGAGAGAAACACTGGGGGGAGAGAGAGAAACACTGGGGGGAGAGAGAGAGAAACACTGGGGGGAGACAGAGAGAAACACTGGGGGGAGAGAGAGAGAAACACTGGGGGGAGAGAGAGAGAAACACTGGGGTGAGAGAGAGAGAGAGAAACACTGAGGGGAGAGAGAGAGAGAAACACTGGGGGGAGAGAGAGAGAAACACTGGGGGGAGAGAGAGAGAAACACTGGGGGGAGAGAGAGAGAAACACTGGGGGGAGAGAGAGAGAAACACTGGGGGGTGAGAGGGAAAAACTGAGGGTGGAGAGAGACAGAAACTCTGGGGTGAGAGAGAGAGAGAGAAACACTGGGGGGAGAGAGAGAGAGAAACACTGCGGGGAGAGAGAGAGAAACACTGGGGGGAGAGAGAGAGAAACACTGGGGGGGAGAGAGAGAGAAACACTGGGGGGAGAGAGAGAGAAACACTGGGGGGGAGAGAGAGAGAGACACTGGGGGGAGAGAGAGGGAAACACTGGGGGGAGAGAGAGAGAAACACTGGGGGGAGAGAGAGAGAAACACTGGGGGGAGAGAGAGGGAAACACTGGGGGGAGAGAGAGGGAAACACTGGGGGTGGAGAGAGAGAGAAACTCTGGGGGGAGAGAGAGAGAAACACTGGGGGGAGAGAGAGAAACACTGGGGGGAGAGAGAGAGAAACAGTGGGGGAGAGAGTGAGAGAGAGATTGAAACACTGGGGGGGGGAGACAGGGAGAGAGAAAATCTGGGTAGAGAGAGAGAGAGAAACACTGGGGGGAGAGAGAGAGAAACACTGGGGGGAGAGAGAGAGAAACACTGGGGGGAGAGAGAGAGAGAAACACTGGGGGGAGAGAGAGGGAAACACTGGGGGGAGATAGAGGGAAACACTGGGGGTGGAGAGAGAGAGAAACTCTGGGGGGAGAGAGAGAGAAACACTGGGGGGAGAGAGAGAAACACTGGGGGGAGAGAGAGAGAAACAGTGGGGGAGAGAGTGAGAGAGAGATTGAAACACTGGGGGGGGGAGACAGGGAGAGAGAAAATCTGGGTAGAGAGAGAGAGAGAAGCACTGGGGGCAGAGAGAGAGAAATACTGGGGGGAGAGAGAGAGAAACACTGGGGGGAGAGAGAGAAATACTGGGGGGAGAGAGAGAGAAAACACTGGGGGGAGAGAGAGAGAAACACTGGGGGGTGAGAGGGAAAAACTGAGGGTGGAGAGAGACAGAAACTCTGGGGTGAGAGAGAGAGAGAGAAACACTGGGGGGAGAGAGAGAGAGAAACACTGCGGGGAGAGAGAGAGAAACACTGGGGGGAGAGAGAGAGAAACACTGGGGGGGAGAGAGAGAGAAACACTGGGGGGAGAGAGAGAGAAACACTGGGGGGGAGAGAGAGAGAGACACTGGGGGGAGAGAGAGGGAAACACTGGGGGGAGAGAGAGAGAAACACTGGGGGGAGAGAGAGAGAAACACTGGGGGGAGAGAGAGGGAAACACTGGGGGGAGAGAGAGGGAAACACTGGGGGTGGAGAGAGAGAGAAACTCTGGGGGGAGAGAGAGAGAAACACTGGGGGGAGAGAGAGAAACACTGGGGGGAGAGAGAGAGAAACAGTGGGGGGAGAGAGTGAGAGAGAGATTGAAACACTGGGGGGGGAGACAGGGAGAGAGAAAATCTGGGTAGAGAGAGAGAGAGAAACACTGGGGGAGAGAGAGAGAAACACTGGGGGGAGAGAGAGAGAAACACTGGGGGGAGAGAGAGAGAGAAACACTGGGGGGAGAGAGAGGGAAACACTGGGGGGAGATAGAGGGTAACACTGGGGGTGGAGAGAGAGAGAAACTCTGGGGGGAGAGAGAGAGAAACACTGGGGGGAGAGAGAGAAACACTGGGGGGAGAGAGAGAGAAACAGTGGGGGAGAGAGTGAGAGAGAGATTGAAACACTGGGGGGGGGAGACAGGGAGAGAGAAAATCTGGGTAGAGAGAGAGAGAGAAGCACTGGGGGCAGAGAGAGAGAAATACTGGGGGGAGAGAGAGAGAAACACTGGGGGGAGAGAGAGAAATACTGGGGGGAGAGAGAGAGAAAACACTGGGGGGAGAGAGAGAGAAACACTGGGGGGAGAGAGAGAGAAACACTGGGGGGAGAGAGAGAGAAACACTGGGGGAGAGAGAGAGGAAAACACTGGGGGGAGAGAGAGAGAAACACTGGGGGGAGAGAGAGAGAAACACTGGGGGGAGAGAGAGAGAAACACTGGGGGAGAGAGAGAAGCACTGGGGGAGAGAGAGTGAAGCACTGGGGTAGGGAGAGGGAAACACTGTGGGAGGGAGAGAGAAACACTGGGGGATGGAGAGAGAAACACTGGGGGAGGGAGAGAGAAACACTGGGGGAGGGAGAGAGAAACACTGGGGGAGGGAGAGAGAAACACTGGGGGAGGGACAGAGAAACACTGGGGGAGGGATAGAGAAACACTGGGGGAGGGAGATAGAAACACTGGGCGGAGAGAGAGAGAAACACAGGGCGGAGAGAGAGAGAAACACAGGGAGGAGAGAGAGAGAAACACAGGGCGGAGAGAGAGAGAAACACTGGGGGGAGCGAGAGAGAGAAACACTGGGGGGCGAGAGAGAGAGAAACACTGGGGGGAGAGAGAGGGAAACACTGGGGGGAGAGAGAGGGAAACACTGGGGGGAGAGAGAGAGAAACAGTGGGGGAGAGAGTGAGAGAAACACTGGGGGGAGAAAGAGAGAGAAACACTGGGAAGAGAGAGAGAGAAACACTGGGAAGAGAGAGAGAGAAACACTGGGAAGAGAGAGAGAGAAACACTGGGAGAGAGAGAGAGAGAGAGAGTGAAACACTGGGGGAAGAGAGAGAGAAACACTGGGGGGAGAGAGAGAGAAACACTGGGGGGAGAAAGAGAGAGAAACACTGGGAAGAGAGAGAGAGAAACACTGGGAAGAGAGAGAGAGAGAAACACTGGGGGGAGAGAGAGAGAAACTGTGGGGGAGAGAGTGAGAGAAACACTGGGGGGAGAAAGAGAGAGAAACACTGGGAAGAGAGAGAGAGAAACACTGGGAAGAGAGAGAGAGAAACACTGGGAAGAGAGAGAGAGAAACACTGGGAGAGAGAGAGAGAGAGAGTGAAACACTGGGGGAAGAGAGAGAGAAACACTGGGGGGAGAGAGAGAGAAACACTGGGGGGAGAAAGAGAGAGAAACACTGGGAAGAGAGAGAGAGAAACACTGGGAAGAGAGAGAGAGAGAAACACTGGGGGGAGAGAGAGAGAAACTGTGGGGGAGAGAGTGAGAGAAAGAGTGAAACACTGGGGGGGGAGAGAGAGAGAGAGAAAATCTGGGGAGAGAGAGAGAGACAAAAATACTGGAGGGGAGTGAGAGAGAAACAGTGGGGGAGAGAGAGAGAGAGAAACACAGGGCGTTGAGAGAGAGAGAAACACTGGGGGGAGAGAGTGAAACACTGAGGGGAGCGAGAGAGAAACACTGGGGGGAGAGAGATAGAGAAACACTGGGGGGAGAGAGATAGAGAAACACTGGGAAGAGAGAGAGAGAAACACTGGGAAGAGAGAGAGAGAAACACTGGGAAGAGAGAGAGAGAAACACTGGGGGGAGAGAGAGAAACACTGGGGGGAGAGAGAGAGAAACACTGGGGGAAGAGAGAGAGAAACACTGGGGGGTAGAGAGAGAGAGTGAAACACTGGGGGGAGAGAGAGAAACACTGGGGGGAGAGAGAGAGAAACACTGGGGGGAGACAGAGAGAAACACTGGGGGGAGAGAGAGAGAAACACTGGGGGGAGAGAGAGAGAAACACTGGGGGGAGAGAGAGAGAAACACTGGGGGGAGAGAGAGAAACACTGGGGGGAGAGAGAGAGAAACACTGGGGGGAGACAGAGAGAAACACTGGGGGGAGAGAGAGAGAAACACTGGGGGGAGAGAGAGAGAAACACTGGGGGGAGAGAGAGAGAAACACTGGGGGGAGAGAGAGAAACACTGAGGGGAGAGAGAGAGAAACACTGGGGGGAGACAGAGAGAAACACTGGGGGGAGAGAGAGAGAAACACTGGGGGGAGAGAGAGAGAAACACTGGGGGGAGAGAGAGAGAAACACTGGGGGGAGAGAGAGAGAAACACTGGAGGGAGAGAGAGAGACAGAAACACAGGGGGGCGAGAGAGAGAGAAACACTGGGGGATTGAGAGAGAAACACTGGGGCAGAGAGAGAAGCACTGGGGGAGGGAGAGTGAAGCACTGGGGGAGGGAGAGAGAAACACTGGGGGAGGGAGAGAGAAACACTGGGGGAGGGAGAGAGAAACACTGGGGGAGGGAGAGAGAAACACTGGGGGAGGGAGAGAGAAACACTGGGGGAGGGAGAGAGAAACACTGGGGGAGGGAGAGAGAAACACTGGGGGAGGGAGATAGAAACACTGGGCGGAGAGAGAGAGAAACACTGGGGGGAGAGAGAGAAACACTGGGGGAGAGAGAGAGAGAAACACGGGGGAGAGAGAGAGAAACACTGGGGGGAGAGAGAGAAACACTGGGGGGAGAGAGAGTGAAACACTGCGGGGAGAGAGAGAGAAACACTGGGGGGAGAGAGAGAGAAACACTGGGGGAGAGAGAGGGAAAAACTGGGGGTGGAGAGAGATAGAAACACTGGGGGGAGAGAGAGAGAAACACTGGGCGGAGAGAGAGTGAAACACTGCGGGGAGAGAGAGAGAAACACTGGGGGGAGAGAGAGAGAAACACTGGGGGAGAGAGAGGGAAAAACTGGGGGTGGAGAGAGATAGAAACACTGGGGGGAGAGAGAGAGAAACACTGGGGGGAGAGAGAGAAACACTGGGGGGAGAGAGAGAGAAACACTGGGGGGAGAGAGAGAAACAATGGGGGAGAGAGTGAGAGAGAGAGTGAAACACTGAGGGGGTGGGAGACAGGGAGAGAGAAAATCTGGGTAGAGAGAGAGAGAGAAAAATACTGGGGGGAGAGAGAGAGAGAGAGAAACACTGGGGAGAGAGAGAGAGAGAAACACTGGGAAGAGAGAGATAGATAAACACTGGGAAGAGAGAGAGAGAAACACTGGGGGAGAGAGAGAGAAACACTGGGGGGAGAGAGAGAGAAACACTGGGGGGAGAGAGAGAGTGAGAAACACTGGGGGGAGGGAGAGAAACACTGGGGGAGAGAGAGAGAGAAACACTGGGGGGGAGAGAGAGAGAGAAACATTGGGGGGAGAGAGAGAGAAACAATGGGGGAGAGAGAGAAGCACTGGGGGCAGAGAGAGAGGAAGACTGGGGGAGAGAGTGAGAGAGAGAGTGAAACACTGGGGGGAGAGAGAGAAACACTGGGGGGAGAGAGAGAGAAACAATGGGGGAGAGAGTGAGAGAGAGAGTGAAACACTGAGGGGGTGGGAGACAGGGAGAGAGAAAATCTGGGTAGAGAGAGAGAGAGAAAAATACAGGGGGGAGAGAGAGAGAGAGAAACACTGGGGGGAGAGAGAGAGAGAAACACTGGGAAGAGAGAGAGAGAGAAACACTGGGAAGAGAGAGAGAGAAACACTGGGGGGCGAGAGAGAGAGAAACACTGGGGGGAGAGAGAGAGAAACATTGGGGGGAGAGAGAGTGAAACACTGGGGGAGAGAGAGAGAGAAACACTGGGGGGAGAGAGAGAGAGAAACATTGGGGGGAGAGAGAGAGAAACACTGGGGGAGAGAGAGAAGCACTGGGGAGAGAGAGAGAGAAACACTGGGGGAGGGAGATAGAAAAACTGGGGGAGAAAGAGAAGCACTGGGGGAGGGAGAGTGAAGCACTGGGGGAGGGAGAGAGAAACACTGGTGGAGGGAGAGAGAAACACTGGGGGAGGGAGAGAGAAACACTGGGGGAGGGAGATAGAAACACTGGGCGGAGAGAGAGGGAAAAACTGGGGGGAGAGAGAGAAACACTGGGGGGAGAGAGAGAAACACTGGGGGAGAGAGAGAGAGAAACACGGGGGAGAGAGAGAGAAACACTGGGCCGAGAGAGAGAGAAACACTGGGGTGAGAGAGAGAGAAACACTGGGGGAGAGAGAGGGAAAAACTGGGGGTGGAGAGAGATAGAAACTCTGGGGGGAGAGAGAGAGAGAAACACTGGGGGGAGAGAGAGAGAGAGAAACACTGGGGGGAGAGAGAGAAACACTGGGGGGAGAGAGAGAGAAACACTGGGGGGAGAGAGAGAAACACTGGGGGGAGAGAGAGAGAAACACTGGGGGGAGAGAGAGAGAAACACTGGGGGGAGAGAGAGAGAAACACTGGGGGGAGAGAGAGAGAAACACTGGGGGGAGAGAGAGAGAAACACTGGGGGGAGAGAGAGAGAAACACTGGGGGGAGAGAGAGAGAAACACTGGGGGGAGAGAGAGAGAAACACTGGGGGGAGAGAGAGAAACACTGGGGGGAGAGAGAGAGAAACACTGGGGGGAGAGAGAGAGAAACACTGGGGGGAGAGAGAGAGAAACAATGGGGGAGAGAGTGAGAGAGAGAGTGAAACACTGAGGGGGTGGGAGACAGGGAGAGAGAAAATCTGGGTAGAGAGAGAGAGAGAAAAATACTGGGGGGAGAGAGAGAGAGAGAGAAACACTGGGGAGAGAGAGAGAGAGAAACACTGGGAAGAGAGAGATAGATAAACACTGGGAAGAGAGAGAGAGAAACACTGGGGGAGAGAGAGAGAAACACTGGGGGGAGAGAGAGAGAAACACTGGGGGGAGAGAGAGAGAAACACTGGGGGGAGGGAGAGAAACACTGGGGGAGAGAGAGAGAGAAACACTGGGGGGGAGAGAGAGAGAGAAACATTGGGGGGAGAGAGAGAGAAACACTGGGGGGAGAGAGTGAGAAACACTGGGGGAGAGAGAGAAGCACTGGGGGCAGAGAGAGAGAAAGACTGGGGGAGAGAGTGAGAGAGAGAGTGAAACAGTGGGGGGAGAGAGAGAAACACTGGGGGGAGAGAGAGAGAAACACTGGGGGGAGAGAGAGAGAAACAATGGGGGAGAGAGTGAGAGAGAGAGTGAAACACTGAGGGGGTGGGAGACAGGGAGAGAGAAAATCTGGGTAGAGAGAGAGAGAGAAAAATACAGGGGGGAGAGAGAGAGAGAGAGAAACACTGGGGGGAGAGAGAGAGAGAAACACTGGGAAGAGAGAGAGAGAGAAACACTGGGAAGAGAGAGAGAGAAACACTGGGGGGAGAGAGAGAGAGAGAAACACTGGGGGGAGAGAGAGAAACAGTGGGGGGAGAGAGAGAGAAACACTGGGGGGAGAGAGAGAGAAACACTGGGGGAGAGAGAGAAAAACACTGGGGGGAGAGAGAGGGAAACACTGGGGGAGAGAGAAACACTGGGAAGAGAGAGAGAGAGAAACACTGGGAAGAGAGAGAGAGAAACACTGGGGGGAGAGAGAGAGTGAAACACTGGGGGGAGAGAGAGAAACACTGGGGGGAGAAAGAGAGAGAAACACTGGGAAGAGAGAGAGAGAGAAACACTGGGGGAGAGACAGTGAAACACTGGGGGGAGAGAGAGAGAAACACTGAGGTGAGAGAGGGAGAAACACTGGTGGGAGAGAGAGAGAGATAAAATCTGGGGAGAGAGAGAGAGAGAGAGACAAAAATACAGGAGTGGAGTGAGAGAGAAACACTGGGGGGAGAGAGAGAGAGAAACACTGGGGGGAGTGAGATAGAGAAACACTGGGAAGAGAGAGAGAGAAACACTGGGGGGAGAGAGAGAGTGAAACACTGGGGGGAGAGAGAGAGAAACACTGGGGGGAGAGAGAGAGAAACACTGGGGGGAGACAGAGAGAAACACTGGGGGGAGAGAGAGAGAAACACTGGGGGGAGAGAGAGAGAAACACTGGGGTGAGAGAGAGAGAGAGAAACACTGGGGGGAGAGAGAGAGAGAAACACTGCGGGGAGAGAGAGAGAAACACTGGGGGGAGAGAGAGAGAAACACTGGGGGGAGAGAGAGAGAAACACTGGGGGGTGAGAGGGAAAAACTGAGGGTGGAGAGAGACAGAAACTCTGGGGTGAGAGAGAGATAGAGAAACACTGGGGGGAGAGAGAGAGAGAAACACTGTGGGTAGAGAGAGAGAAACACTGGGGGGAGAGAGAGAGAAACACTGGGGGGGAGAGAGAGAGAAACACTAGGGGGAGAGAGAGAGAAACACTGGGGGGAGAGAGAGAGAAACACTGGGGAGAGAGAGAGGGAAACACTGGGGGGAGAGAGAGAGAAACACTGGGGGGAGAGAGAGAGAAACACTGGGGGGAGAGAGAGAGAAACACTGGGGGAGAGAGAGAAGCACTGGGGGAGAGAGAGTGAAGCACTGGGGTAGGGAGAGGGAAACACTGTGGGAGGGAGAGAGAAACACTGGGGGACGGAGAGAGAAACACTGGGGGAGGGAGAGAGAAACACTGGGGGAGGGAGAGAGAAATACTGGGGGAGGGACAGAGAAACACTGGGGGAGGGATAGAGAAACACTGGGGGAGGGATAGAGAAACACTGGGGGAGGGAGATAGAAACACTGGGCGGAGAGAGAGAGAAACACTGGGGGGAGAGAGAGAGAGAGAGATTGAAACACTGGGGGGGGAGACAGGGAGAGAGAAAATCTGGGTAGAGAGAGAGAGAAGCACTGGGGGCAGAGAGAGATAAATACTGGGGGGAGAGAGAGAGAAACACTGGGGGGAGAGAGAGAAAAACACTGGGGGGAGAGAGAGAGAAACACTGGGGGGAGAGAGAGAGAAACACTGGGGGAGAGAGAGAAGCACTGGGGGAGAGAGAGTGAAGCACTGGGGTAGGGAGAGGGAAACACTGTGGGAGGGAGAGAGAAACACTGGGGGAGGGAGAGAGAAACACTGGGGGAGGGAGAGAGAAACACTGGGGGAGGGAGAGAGAAATACTGGGGGAGGGACAGAGAAACACTGGGGGAGGGATAGAGAAACACTGGGGGAGGGATAGAGAAACACTGGGGGAGGGAGATAGAAACACTGGGCGGAGAGAGAGAGAAACACTGGGGGAGAGAGAGAAACACTGGGGGAGAGAGAGGGAAAAACTGGGGGTGGAGAGAGATAGAAACTCTGGGGGGAGAGAGAGAGAGAAACACTGGGGGGAGAGAGAGAGAGAAACACTGGGTGGAGAGAGAGGGAAACACTGGGGGGAGAGAGAGAGAAACAGTGGGGGAGAGAGTGAGAGAAAGAGTGAAACACTGGGGGGGGAGAGAGAGAGAGAGAGAAAAATACTGGAGGGGAGTGAGAGAGAAACACTGGGGGGAGAGAGAGAGAGAGAAACACAGGGCGGGGAGAGAGAGAGAAACACTGGGGGGAGAGAGAGAAACACTGGGGGGAGCGAGAGAGAAACACTGGGGGGAGAGAGATAGAGAAACACTGGGGGGAGTGAGACAGAGAAACACTGGGAAGAGAGAGAGAGAAACACTGGGAAGAGAGAGAGAGAAACACTGGGGGGAGAGAGAGAGTGAAACACTGGGGGGAGAGAGAGAGAAACACTGGTGGGAGAGAGAGAGAAACACTGGGGGAAGAGAGAGAGAAACACTGGGGGGTAGAGAGAGAGAGTGAAACACTGGGGGGAGAGAGAGAAACACTGGGGGGAGAGAGAGAGAATCACTGGGGGGAGACAGAGAGAAACACTGGGGGGAGAGAGAGAGAAACACTGGGGGGAGAGAGAGAGAAACACTGGGGGAGAGGGAGAGAAACACTGGGGGGAGAGAGAGAAACACTGAGGGGAGAGAGAGAGAAACACTGGGGGAGGGAGAGAGAAACACTGGGGGAGGGAGCGAGAAACACTGGGGGAGGGAGAGAGAAACACTGGGGGAGGAAGCGAGAAACACTGGGGGAGGGAGAGAGAAACACTGGGGGAGAGAGAGAGAAACACTGGGGGGAAGGGAGAGAGAAACACTGGGGTGAGAGAGAGAGAGAGAGAGAGAGAGAGAAACACTGCAATAGAGAGAGAGAATCACTCGGAGGGGGAAAAGAGAGAGAAACACTGGGGGGAGAGAGTGAGAGAAACACTGGAGGGAGAGAGAGAGACAGAAACACAGGGGGGCGAGAGGGAGAGAAACACTGGGGGATTGAGAGAGAAACACTGGGGCAGAGAGAGAAGCACTGGGGGGAGAGAGAGAGAAACACTGGGGGAGGGAGAGAGAAACACTGGGGGAGGGAGAGAGAAACACTGGGGGAGGGAGAGAGAAACACTGGGGGAGGGAGAGAGAAACAATGGGGGAGGGAGAGAGAAACACTGGGGGAGGGAGATAGAATCACTGGGCGGAGAGAGAGTGAAACACTGGGGGGAGAGAGAGAAACACTGGGGGAGAGAGAGAGAGAAACACGGGGTAGAGAGAGAGAAACAATGGGGGGAGCGAGAGAGAAACGCTGGGGGGAGAGAGATAGAGAAACACTGGGAAGAGAGAGAGAGAAACACTGGGAAGAGAGAGAGAGAGAAACACTGGGAAGAGAGAGAAACACTGGGGGGAGAGAGAGAGTGAAACACTGGGGGGAGAGAGAGAGAGTTAAACACTGGGGGGAGAGAGAGAAACACTGGGGGGAGCGAGAGAGAAACACTGGGGGGAGAGAGAGAGAAACACTGGGAAGAGAGAGAGAGAGACACTGGGGGGAGAGAGAGAGTGAAACACTGGGGAAAGAGAGAGAAACACTGGGGGTAGAGAGAGAGAAACACTGGGGGAAGAGAGAGAGAAACACTGGGGGTAGAGAGAGAGAGTGAAACACTGGGGGGAGAGAGAGAAACACTGGGGGGAGACAGAGAGAAACACTGGGGGGAGAGAGAGAGAAACACTGGGGGGAGAGAGAGAGAAATACTGGGGGGATAGAGAGAGAAACACTGGGGGGAGAGAGAGAGAGTGAAACACTGGGAAGAGAGAGAGAGAAACACTGGGGGGAGAGAGAGAGAAACACTGGGGGGAGACAGAGAGAAACACTGGGGGGAGAGAGAGAGAGTGAAACACTGGGAAGAGAGAGAGAGAAACACTGGGGGGAGAGAGAGAGAAACACTGGGGGGAGACAGAGAGAAACACTGGGGGGGAGAGAGAGAGAGTGAAACACTGGGAAGAGAGAGAGAGAAACACTGGGGGGAGAGAGAGAAACACTGGGGGGAGACAGAGAGAAACACTGGGGGGAGAGAGAGAGAAACACTGGGGGGAGAGAGAGAGAAACACTGGTGGGGAGAGAGAGAGAGTGAAACACTGGGAAGAGAGAGAGAGAAACACTGGGGGGAGAGAGAGAGAAACACTGGGGGGAGACAGAGAGAAACACTGGGGGGAGAGAGAGAGAAACACTGGGGGGAGAGAGAGAGAAACACTGGGGTGAGAGAGAGAGAGAGAAACACTGAGGGGAGAGAGAGAGAGAAACACTGCGGGGAGAGAGAGAGAAACACTGGGGGGAGAGAGAGAGAAACACTGGGGGGAGAGAGAGAGAAACACTGGGGGGAGAGAGAGAGAAACACTGGGGGGAGAGAGAGAGAAACACTGGGGGGTGAGAGGGAAAAACTGAGGGTGGAGAGAGACAGAAACTCTGGGGTGAGAGAGAGAGAGAGAAACACTGGGGGGAGAGAGAGAGAGAAACACTGCGGGGAGAGAGAGAGAAACACTGGGGGGGAGAGAGAGAGAAACACTGGGGGGGAGAGAGAGAGAAACACTGGGGGGGAGAGAGAGAGAAACACTGGGGGGAGAGAGAGAGAAACACTGGGGGGGAGAGAGAGAGAGACACTGGGGGGGAGAGAGAGAGAGACACTGGGGGGAGAGAGAGGGAAACACTGGGGGGAGAGAGAGAGAAACACTGGGGGGAGAGAGAGGGAAACACTGGGGGGAGAGAGAGAGAAACACTGGGGGGAGAGAGAGAGAAACACTGGGGGGAGAGAGAGGGAAACACTGGGGGGAGAGAGAGGGAAACACTGGGGGTGGAGAGAGAGAGAAACTCTGGGGGGAGAGAGAGAGAAACACTGGGGGGAGAGAGAGAAACACTGGGGGGAGAGAGAGAGAAACAGTGGGGGAGAGAGTGAGAGAGAGATTGAAACACTGGGGGGGGAGACAGGGAGAGAGAAAATCTGGGTAGAGAGAGAGAGAGAAACACTGGGGGGAGAGAGAGAGAAACACTGGGGGGAGAGAGAGAGAAACACTGGGGGGAGAGAGAGAGAAACACTGGGGGGAGAGAGAGGGAAACACTGGGGGGAGAGAGAGGGAAACACTGGGGGTGGAGAGAGAGAGAAACTCTGGGGGGAGAGAGAGAGAAACACTGGGGGGAGAGAGAGAAACACTGGGGGGAGAGAGAGAGAAACACTGGGGGGAGAGAGAGAGAAACACTGGGGGGAGAGAGAGAGAAACACTGGTGGGGAGAGAGAGAGAGTGAAACACTGGGAAGAGAGAGAGAGAAACACTGGGGGGAGAGAGAGAGAAACACTGGGGGGAGACAGAGAGAAACACTGGGGGGAGAGAGAGAGAAACACTGGGGGGAGAGAGAGAGAAACACTGGGGTGAGAGAGAGAGAGAGAAACACTGAGGGGAGAGAGAGAGAGAAACACTGGGGGGAGAGAGAGAGAAACACTGGGGGGAGAGAGAGAGAAACACTGGGGGGAGAGAGAGAGAAACACTGGGGGGAGAGAGAGAGAAACACTGGGGGGTGAGAGGGAAAAACTGAGGGTGGAGAGAGACAGAAACTCTGGGGTGAGAGAGAGAGAGAGAAACACTGGGGGGAGAGAGAGAGAGAAACACTGCGGGGAGAGAGAGAGAAACACTGGGGGGAGAGAGAGAGAAACACTGGGGGGGAGAGAGAGAGAAACACTGGGGGGAGAGAGAGAGAAACACTGGGGGGGAGAGAGAGAGAGACACTGGGGGGAGAGAGAGGGAAACACTGGGGGGAGAGACAGGGAGAGAGAAAATCTGGGTAGAGAGAGAGAGAGAAACACTGGGGGGAGAGAGAGAGAAACACTGGGGGGAGAGAGAGAGAGACACTGGGGGGAGAGAGAGGGAAACACTGGGGGGGGAGACAGGGAGAGAGAAAATCTGGGTAGAGAGAGAGAGAGAAACACTGGGGGGAGAGAGAGAGAAACACTGGGGGGAGAGAGAGAGAAACACTGGGGGGAGAGAGAGAGAGAAACACTGGGGGGAGAGAGAGGGAAACACTGGGGGGAGATAGAGGGAAACACTGGGAGTGGAGAGAGAGAGAAACTCTGGGGGGAGAGAGAGAGAAACACTGGGGGGAGAGAGAGAAACACTGGGGGGAGAGAGAGAGAAACAGTGGGGGAGAGAGTGAGAGAGAGATTGAAACACTGGGGGGGGGAGACAGGGAGAGAGAAAATCTGGGTAGAGAGAGAGAGAGAAACACTGGGGGGAGAGAGAGAGAAACACTGGGGGCAGAGAGAGAGAAATACTGGGGGGAGAGAGAGAGAAACACTGGGGGGAGAGAGAGAAATACTGGGGGGAGAGAGAGAGAAAACACTGGGGGGAGAGAGAGAGAAACACTGGGGGGAGAGAGAGAGAAACACTGGGGGGAGAGAGAGAGAAACACTGGGGGAGAGAGAGAGGAAAACACTGGGGGGAGAGAGAGAGAAACACTGGGGGGAGAGAGAGAGAAACACTGGGGGGAGAGAGAGAGAAACACTGGGGGAGAGAGAGAAGCACTGGGGGAGAGAGAGTGAAGCACTGGGGTAGGGAGAGGGAAACACTGTGGGAGGGAGAGAGAAACACTGGGGGATGGAGAGAGAAACACTGGGGGAGGGAGAGAGAAACACTGGGGGAGGGAGAGAGAAACACTGGGGGAGGGAGAGAGAAACACTGGGGGAGGGACAGAGAAACACTGGGGGAGGGATAGAGAAACACTGGGGGAGGGAGATAGAAACACTGGGCGGAGAGAGAGAGAAACACAGGGCGGAGAGAGAGAGAAACACAGGGAGGAGAGAGAGAGAAACACAGGGCGGAGAGAGAGAGAAACACTGGGGGGAGCGAGAGAGAGAAACACTGGGGGGCGAGAGAGGGAAACACTGGGGGGAGAGAGAGGGAAACACTGGGGGGAGAGAGAGAGAAACAGTGGGGGAGAGAGTGAGAGAAACACTGGGGGGAGAAAGAGAGAGAAACACTGGGAAGACAGAGAGAGAAACACTGGGAAGAGAGAGAGAGAAACACTGGGAAGAGAGAGAGAGAAACACTGGGAGAGAGAGAGAGAGAGAGAGTGAAACACTGGGGGAAGAGAGAGAGAAACACTGGGGGGAGAGAGAGAGAAACACTGGGGGGAGAAAGAGAGAGAAACACTGGGAAGAGAGAGAGAGAAACACTGGGAAGAGAGAGAGAGAGAAACACTGGGGGGAGAGAGAGAGAAACTGTGGGGGAGAGAGTGAGAGTAACACTGGGGGGAGAAAGAGAGAGAAACACTGGGAAGAGAGAGAGAGAAACACTGGGAAGGGAGAGAGAGAAACACTGGGAAGAGAGAGAGAGAAACACTGGGAGAGAGAGAGAGAGAGAGTGAAACACTGGGGGAAGAGAGAGAGAAACACTGGGGGGAGAGAGAGAGAAACACTGGGGGGAGAAAGAGAGAGAAACACTGGGAAGAGAGAGAGAGAAACACTGGGAAGAGAGAGAGAGAGAAACACTGGGGGGAGAGAGAGAGAAACTGTGGGGGAGAGAGTGAGAGAAAGAGTGAAACACTGGGGGGGGAGAGAGAGAGAGAGAAAATCTGGGGAGAGAGAGAGAGACAAAAATACTGGAGGGGAGTGAGAGAGAAACAGTGGGGGAGAGAGAGAGAGAGAAACACAGGGCGTTGAGAGAGAGAGAAACACTGGGGGGAGAGAGTGAAACACTGGGGGGAGCGAGAGAGAAACACTGGGGGGAGAGAGATAGAGAAACACTGGGGGGAGAGAGATAGAGAAACACTGGGAAGAGAGAGAGAGAAACACTGGGAAGAGAGAGAGAGAAACACTGGGAAGAGAGAGAGAGAAACACTGGGGGGAGAGAGAGAAACACTGGGGGGAGAGAGAGAGAAACACTGGGGGAAGAGAGAGAGAAACACTGGGGGGTAGAGAGAGAGAGTGAAACACTGGGGGGAGAGAGAGAAACACTGGGGGGAGAGAGAGAGAAACACTGGGGGGAGACAGAGAGAAACACTGGGGGGAGAGAGAGAGAAACACTGGGGGGAGAGAGAGAGAAACACTGGGGGGAGAGAGAGAGAAACACTGGGGGGAGAGAGAGAAACACTGGGGGGAGAGAGAGAGAAACACTGGGGGGAGACAGAGAGAAACACTGGGGGAGAGAGAGAGAAACACTGGGGGGAGAGAGAGAGAAACACTGGGGGGAGAGAGAGAGAAACACTGGGGGGAGAGAGAGAAACACTGAGGGGAGAGAGAGAGAAACACTGGGGGGAGACAGAGAGAAACACTGGGGGGAGAGAGAGAGAAACACTGGGGGGAGAGAGAGAGAAACACTGGGGGGAGAGAGAGAGAAACACTGGAGGGAGAGAGAGAGACAGAAACACAGGGGGGCGAGAGAGAGAGAAACACTGGGGGATTGAGAGAGAAACACTGGGGCAGAGAGAGAAGCACTGGGGGAGGGAGAGTGAAGCACTGGGGGAGGGAGAGAGAAACACTGGGGGAGGGAGAGAGAAACACTGGGGGAGGGAGAGAGAAACACTGGGGGAGGGAGAGAGAAACACTGGGGGAGGGAGAGAGAAACACTGGGGGAGGGAGAGAGAAACACTGGGGGAGGGAGAGAGAAACACTGGGGGAGGGAGATAGAAACACTGGGCGGAGAGAGAGAGAAACACTGGGGGGAGAGAGAGAAACACTGGGGGAGAGAGAGAGAGAAACACGGGGGAGAGAGAGAGAAACACTGGGGGGAGAGAGAGAAACACTGGGGGGAGAGAGAGTGAAACACTGCGGGGAGAGAGAGAGAAACACTGGGGGGAGAGAGAGAGAAACACTGGGGGAGAGAGAGGGAAAAACTGGGGGTGGAGAGAGATAGAAACACTGGGGGGAGAGAGAGAGAAACACTGGGCGGAGAGAGAGTGAAACACTGCGGGGAGAGAGAGAGAAACACTGGGGGGAGAGAGAGAGAAACACTGGGGGAGAGAGAGGGAAAAACTGGGGGTGGAGAGAGATAGAAACACTGGGGGGAGAGAGAGAGAAACACTGGGGGGAGAGAGAGAAACACTGGGGGGAGAGAGAGAGAAACACTGGGGGGAGAGAGAGAAACAATGGGGGAGAGAGTGAGAGAGAGAGTGAAACACTGAGGGGGTGGGAGACAGGGAGAGAGAAAATCTGGGTAGAGAGAGAGAGAGAAAAATACTGGGGGGAGAGAGAGAGAGAGAGAAACACTGGGGAGAGAGAGAGAGAGAAACACTGGGAAGAGAGAGATAGATAAACACTGGGAAGAGAGAGAGAGAAACACTGGGGGAGAGAGAGAGAAACACTGGGGGGAGAGAGAGAGAAACACTGGGGGGAGAGAGAGAGTGAGAAACACTGGGGGGAGGGAGAGAAACACTGGGGGAGAGAGAGAGAGAAACACTGGGGGGGAGAGAGAGAGAGAAACATTGGGGGGAGAGAGAGAGAAACAATGGGGGAGAGAGAGAAGCACTGGGGGCAGAGAGAGAGGAAGACTGGGGGAGAGAGTGAGAGAGAGAGTGAAACACTGGGGGGAGAGAGAGAAACACTGGGGGGAGAGAGAGAGAAACAATGGGGGAGAGAGTGAGAGAGAGAGTGAAACACTGAGGGGGTGGGAGACAGGGAGAGAGAAAATCTGGGTAGAGAGAGAGAGAGAAAAATACAGGGGGGAGAGAGAGAGAGAGAAACACTGGGGGGAGAGAGAGAGAGAAACACTGGGAAGAGAGAGAGAGAGAAACACTGGGAAGAGAGAGAGAGAAACACTGGGGGGCGAGAGAGAGAGAAACACTGGGGGGAGAGAGAGAGAAACATTGGGGGGAGAGAGAGTGAAACACTGGGGGAGAGAGAGAGAGAAACACTGGGGGGAGAGAGAGAGAGAAACATTGGGGGGAGAGAGAGAGAAACACTGGGGGAGAGAGAGAAGCACTGGGGGGAGAGAGAGAGAAACACTGGGGGAGGGAGATAGAAAAACTGGGGGAGAAAGAGAAGCACTGGGGGAGGGAGAGTGAAGCACTGGGGGAGGGAGAGAGAAACACTGGTGGAGGGAGAGAGAAACACTGGGGGAGGGAGAGAGAAACACTGGGGGAGGGAGATAGAAACACTGGGCGGAGAGAGAGGGAAAAACTGGGGGGAGAGAGAGAAACACTGGGGGGAGAGAGAGAAACACTGGGGGAGAGAGAGAGAGAAACACGGGGGAGAGAGAGAGAAACACTGGGCCGAGAGAGAGAGAAACACTGGGGTGAGAGAGAGAGAAACACTGGGGGAGAGAGAGGGAAAAACTGGGGGTGGAGAGAGATAGAAACTCTGGGGGGAGAGAGAGAGAGAAACACTGGGGGGAGAGAGAGAGAGAGAAACACTGGGGGGAGAGAGAGAAACACTGGGGGGAGAGAGAGAGAAACACTGGGGGGAGAGAGAGAAACACTGGGGGGAGAGAGAGAGAAACACTGGGGGGAGAGAGAGAGAAACAATGGGGGAGAGAGTGAGAGAGAGAGTGAAACACTGAGGGGGTGGGAGACAGGGAGAGAGAAAATCTGGGTAGAGAGAGAGAGAGAAAAATACTGGGGGGAGAGAGAGAGAGAGAGAAACACTGGGGAGAGAGAGAGAGAGAAACACTGGGGGAGAGAGAGAGAAACACTGGGGGGAGAGAGAGAGAAACACTGGGGGGAGAGAGAGAGAAACACTGGGGGGAGAGAGAGAGAAACACTGGGGGGAGAGAGAGAGAAACACTGGGGGGAGGGAGAGAAACACTGGGGGAGAGAGAGAGAGAAACACTGGGGGGGAGAGAGAGAGAGAAACATTGGGGGGAGAGAGAGAGAAACACTGGGGGGAGAGAGTGAGAAACACTGGGGGAGAGAGAGAAGCACTGGGGGCAGAGAGAGAGAAAGACTGGGGGAGAGAGTGAGAGAGAGAGTGAAACACTGGGGGGAGAGAGAGAAACACTGGGGGGAGAGAGAGAGAAACACTGGGGGGAGAGAGAGAGAAACAATAGTGGAGAGAGTGAGAGAGAGAGTGAAACACTGAGGGGGTGGGAGACAGGGAGAGAGAAAATCTGGGTAGAGAGAGAGAGAGAAAAATACAGGGGGGAGAGAGAGAGAGAGAGAAACACTGGGGGGAGAGAGAGAGAGAAACACTGGGAAGAGAGAGAGAGAGAAACACTGGGAAGAGAGAGAGAGAAACACTGGGGGGAGAGAGAGAGAGAGAAACACTGGGGGGAGAGAGAGAAACACTGGGGGGAGAGAGAGAGAAACACTGGGGGGAGAGAGAGAGAAACACTGGGGGAGAGAGAGAAAAACACTGGGGGGAGAGAGAGGGAAACACTGGGGGAGAGAGAAACACTGGGAAGAGAGAGAGAGAGAAACACTGGGAAGAGAGAGAGAGAAACACTGGGGGGAGAGAGAGAGTGAAACACTGGGGGGAGAGAGAGAAACACTGGGGGGAGAAAGAGAGAGAAACACTGGGAAGAGAGAGAGAGAGAAACACTGGGGGAGAGACAGTGAAACACTGGGGGGAGAGAGAGAGAAACACTGAGGTGAGAGAGAGAGAAACACTGGTGGGAGAGAGAGAGAAACACTGGGGGGTGAGAGAGAGAAACTGTGGGGGAGAGAGTGAGAGAAAGAGTGAAACACTGGGGGGAGAGAGAGAGAGATAAAATCTGGGGAGAGAGAGAGAGAGAGAGACAAAAATACAGGAGTGGAGTGAGAGAGAAACACTGGGGGGAGAGAGAGAGAGAAACACTGGGGGGAGTGAGATAGAGAAACACTGGGAAGAGAGAGAGAGAAACACTGGGAGAGAGAGAGAAACACTGGGAAGAGAGAGAGAGAAACACTGGGGGGAGAGAGAGAGTGAAACACTGGGGGGAGAGAGAGAAACACTGGGGGGAGAGAGAGAGAAACACTGGGGGAAGAGAGAGAGAAACACTGGTGGGGAGAGAGATAGAGAAACACTGGGAAGAGAGAGAGAGAAACACTGGGAAGAGAGAGAGAGAAACACTGGGAATAGAGAGAGAGAAACACTGGGGGGAGAGAGAGAGTGAAACACTGGGGGGAGAGAGAGAAACACTGGGGGGAGAGAGGGAGAAACACTGGGGGAAGAGAGAGAGAAACACTGGTGGGGAGAGAGAGAGTGAAACACTGGGGGGAGAGAGAGAGTGAAACACTGGGGGGAGAGAGAGAGAAACACTGGGGGGAGAGAGAGAGAAACACTGGGGGGAGAGAGAGAGAAACACTGGGGGGAGAGAGAGAGAAACACTGGGGGGAGAGAGAGAGAAACACTGGGGGGAGAGAGAGAAACACTGGGGGAGGGAGAGAGAAACACTGGGGGAGGGAGAGAGAAACACTGAGCGAGGTAGAGAGAAACACTGTGTGAGAGAGAGAGAAACACTGGGGGGAAGGGAGAGAGAACCACTGGGGGGAGAGAGAGAGAGAGAGAGAGAGAGAGAAACACTGCAATAGAGAGAGAGAAACACTGGGAGGGGGAAAAAGAGAGAGAAACACTGGGGGGAGAGAGAGACAAACACTGGGAGGAGAGATAGACAAACACTGGGGGAAGAGAGAGAGAGAAACACTGGGGGGAGAGAGAGAGAAACACTGGGGGGAGAGGGAGAGAAACACTGGGGGTGGAGAGAGAGAAACACTGGGGGGAGAGAGAAAGAAACTCTGGGGGGAGAGAGAGAGAAACTCTTGGGGGAGAGAGAGAGAAACACTGGGGGGAGAGAGAGAGAAACTCTGGGGGGAGAGAGAGAGAAACACTGGGGGGAGAGAGAGAGAAACAGTGGGGGACAGAGTGAGAGAGAGAGTGAAACACTGGGGGGGGAGACAGGGAGAGAGAAAATCTGGGTAGAGAGAGAGAGAGAGAGATAGAGAAAAATACTGGGGGGAGAGAGAGAGAGAGAGTAACACTGGGGAGAGAGAGAGAGAGAAACACTGGGAAGAGAGAGAGAGAGAAACACTGGGAAGAGAGAGAGAGAAACACTGGGGGGAGAGAGAGAGAGAAACACTGGGGGGAGATAGATAGAAACACTGGGGGGAGAAAGAGAGAGAAACACTGGGAAGAGAGAGAGAGCAACACTGGGAAGAGAGAGAGAGAAACACTGGGGGAGAGACAGTGAAACACTGGGGGGAGAGAGAGTGAAACACTGGGTGGAGAGAGAGAGAAACACTCGGGGGAGAGAGAGAGAAACACTTTGGGGAGAGAGAGAGAAACACTGGGGGGAGAGAGAGAGAAACACTGGGGGGAGAGAGAGAGAAACACTGGGGGGAGAGAGAGAGATACACTGGGGAGAGAGAGAGAGAAACACTGGGGGGAGAGAGAGAGAAACACTGGGGGGTGAGAGAGAGATACACTGGGGGGAGAGAGAGAGAAACACTGGGGGGAGAGAGAGAGAAACACTGAGGGGAGAGAGAGAGAAACACTGGGGGGAGAGAGAGAGAGAGAAACACTGGGGGAGAGAGAGAGAAACTGTGGGGGAGAGAGTGAGAGAAAGAGTGAAACACTGGGGGGGGGGGGGAGAGAGAGAGAGAGAAAATCTGGGGAGAGAGAGAGAGAGAGAGAGAGAGACAAAAATACTGGAGGGGAGTGAGAGAGAAACACTGGGGGGAGAGAGAGAGAGAGAAACACTGGGGGGAGAGAGAGAGAGAAACACTGGGGGGAGAGAGAGAGAAACACTGGGGGGAGAGAGATAGAGAAACACTGGGGGGAGAGAGAGAGAAACAATGGGAAGAGAGAGAGAGAAACACTGGGAAGAGAGAGAGAGAAACACTGGGAAGAGAGAGAGAGAAACACTGGGGGGAGAGAGAGAGTGAAACACTGGGGTGAGAGAGAGAAACACTGGGGGGAGAGAGAGAGAAACACTGGTGGGGAGAGAGAGAGTGAAACACTGGGAGGAGAGAGAGAGAAACACTGGGGGGAGAGAGAGGGAAACAATGGGGGGAGAGAGAGAGAAACACTGGTGGGGAGAGAGAGAGTGAAACACTGGGGGGAGAGAGAGAAACACTGAGGGGAGAGAGAGAGAAACACTGGGGGATGGAGAGAGAAACACTGGGGGAGGGAGAGAGAAACACTGGGGGAGGGAGTGAGAAACACTGGGGGAGGGAGAGAGAAACACTGGGGGAGAGAGAGAGAAACTCTGGGTGGAAGGGAGAGAGAAACACTGGGGGGGAGAGATAGAGAAACACTGGGAAGAGAGAGAGAGAAACAATGGGAAGAGAGAGAGAGAAACACTGGGGGGAGAGAGAGAGTGAAACACTGGGGTGAGAGAGAGAAACACTGGGGTGAGAGAGAGAGAAACACTGGGGGGAGAGAGAGAGTGAAACACTGGGGGGAGAGAGAGAGAAACACTGGGGGGAGAGAGAGAGAAACACTGGGGGGAGAGAGAGAGAAACACTGGGGGAGAGAGAGAAACACTGGGGGGAGAGAGAGAGAAACACTGGGGGGAGAGAGAGAGAAACACTGGGGGGAGAGAGAGAAACACTGGGGGGAGAGAGAGAGTGAAACACTGGGGGGAGAGAGAGAAACACTGGGGGTAGAGAGAGAAACACTGGGGGGAGAGAGAGAGAAACACTGGGGGGAGAGAGAGAAACACTGGGGGGAGAGAGAGAGAAACACTGGGAAGAGAGAGAGAGAAACACTGGGAAGAGAGAGAGAGAAACACTGGGGGGAGAGAGAGAGTGAAACACTGGGGTGAGAGAGAGAAACACTGGGGGGAGAGAGAGAGAAACACTGGTGGGGAGAGAGAGAGTGAAACACTGGGGGGAGAGAGAGAGAAACACTGGGGGGAGAGAGAGGGAAACAATGGGGGGAGAGAGAGAGAAACACTGGGGGGAGAGAGAGAAACACTGAGGGGAGAGAGAGAGAAACACTGGGGGATGGAGAGAGAAACACTGGGGGAGGGAGAGAGAAACACTGGGGGAGGGAGTGAGAAACACTGGGGGAGGGCGAGAGAAACACTGGGGGAGAGAGAGAGAAACACTGGGTGGAAGGGAGAGAGAAACACTGGGGGGGAGAGATAGAGAAACACTGGGAAGAGAGAGAGAGAAACAATGGGAAGAGAGAGAGAGAAACACTGGGGGGAGAGAGAGAGTGAAACACTGGGGTGAGAGAGAGAAACACTGGGGTGAGAGAGAGAGAAACACTGGGGGGAGAGAGAGAGTGAAACACTGGGGGGAGAGAGAGAGAAACACTGGGGGGAGAGAGAGAGAAACACTGGGGGGAGAGAGAGAGAAACACTGGGGGGAGAGAGAGAAACACTGGGGGGAGAGAGAGAGAAACACTGGGGGGAGAGAGAGAGAAACACTGGGGGGAGAGAGAGAAACACTGGGGGGAGAGAGAGAGTGAAACACTGGGGGGAGAGAGAGAAACACTGGGGGTAGAGAGAGAAACACTGGGGGGAGAGAGAGAGAAACACTGGGGGGAGAGAGAGAAACACTGGGGGGAGAGAGAGAGAAACACTGGGGGGAGAGAGAGAAACACTGAGGGGAGAGAGAGAGAGAGAGAGAGAGAGAGAAACACTGGGGGAGAGAGAGACAAACACTGGGAGGAGAGAGAGACAAACACTGGGGGAGAGAGAGAAACATTGGGGGGGGGAGAGAGAGAGAAACACTGGGGGATTGAGAGAGAAACACTGGGGGGAGAGAGAGAGAAAAACTGGGGGGAGAGAGAGAGAAACACTGGGGGGAGAGAGAGAGAAACACTGGGGGAGAGAGAGAGAGAAACACTGGGGGGAGAGAGAGAGAAACACTGGGGGGAGAGAGAGAGAAACACTGGGGGGAGAGAGAGAGAGGGAGAGAGAGAGAGAAACACTGGGGGGAGAGAGAGAGAAACACTGGGGGGAGAGAGAGAGAAACACTGGGGGAGAGAGAGAGAGAAACACTGGGGGAGAGAGAGAGAGAAACACTGGGGGGAGAGAGAGAGAAACACTGGGGGGGAGAGAGAGAGAAACACTGGGGGGAGAGAGAGAGAAACACTGGGGGGGAGAGAGAGAGAGACACTGGGGGGAGAGAGAGGGAAACACTGGGGGGAGAGAGAGAGAAACACTGGGGGGAGAGAGAGAGAAACACTGGGGGGAGAGAGAGGGAAACACTGGGGGGAGAGAGAGGGAAACACTGGGGGTGGAGAGAGAGAGAAACTCTGGGGGGAGAGAGAGAGAAACACTGGGGGGAGAGAGAGAAACACTGGGGGGAGAGAGAGAGAAACAGTGGGGGAGAGAGTGAGAGAGAGATTGAAACACTGGGGGGGGAGACAGGGAGAGAGAAAATCTGGGTAGAGAGAGAGAGAGAAACACTGGGGGGAGAGAGAGAGAAACACTGGGGGGAGAGAGAGAGAAACACTGGGGGGAGAGAGAGAGAGAAACACTGGGGGGAGAGAGAGGGAAACACTGGGGGGAGATAGAGGGAAACACTGGGAGTGGAGAGAGAGAGAAACTCTGGGGGGAGAGAGAGAGAAACACTGGGGGGAGAGAGAGAAACACTGGGGGGGGAGAGAGAGAAACAGTGGGGGAGAGAGTGAGAGAGAGATTGAAACACTGGGGGGGGGAGACAGGGAGAGAGAAAATCTGGGTAGAGAGAGAGAGAGAAGCACTGGGGGCAGAGAGAGAGAAATACTGGGGGGAGAGAGAGAGAAACACTGGGGGGAGAGAGAGAAATACTGGGGGGAGAGAGAGAGAAAACACTGGGGGGAGAGAGAGAGAAACACTGGGGGGAGAGAGAGAGAAACACTGGGGGGAGAGAGAGAGAAACACTGGGGGAGAGAGAGAGGAAAACACTGGGGGGAGAGAGAGAGAAACACTGGGGGGAGAGAGAGAGAAACACTGGGGGGAGAGAGAGAGAAACACTGGGGGAGAGAGAGAAGCACTGGGGGAGAGAGAGTGAAGCACTGGGGTAGGGAGAGGGAAACACTGTGGGAGGGAGAGAGAAACACTGGGGGATGGAGAGAGAAACACTGGGGGAGGGAGAGAGAAACACTGGGGGAGGGAGAGAGAAACACTGGGGGAGGGAGAGAGAAACACTGGGGGAGGGACAGAGAAACACTGGGGGAGGGATAGAGAAACACTGGGGGAGGGAGATAGAAACACTGGGCGGAGAGAGAGAGAAACACAGGGCGGAGAGAGAGAGAAACACAGGGAGGAGAGAGAGAGAAACACAGGGCGGAGAGAGAGAGAAACACTGGGGGGAGCGAGAGAGAGAAACACTGGGGGGCGAGAGAGAGAGAAACACTGGGGGGAGAGAGAGGGAAACACTGGGGGGAGAGAGAGGGAAACACTGGGGGGAGAGAGAGAGAAACAGTGGGGGAGAGAGTGAGAGAAACACTGGGGGGAGAAAGAGAGAGAAACACTGGGAAGAGAGAGAGAGAAACACTGGGAAGAGAGAGAGAGAAACACTGGGAAGAGAGAGAGAGAAACACTGGGAGAGAGAGAGAGAGAGAGAGTGAAACACTGGGGGAAGAGAGAGAGAAACACTGGGGGGAGAGAGAGAGAAACACTGGGGGGAGAAAGAGAGAGAAACACTGGGAAGAGAGAGAGAGAAACACTGGGAAGAGAGAGAGAGAGAAACACTGGGGGGAGAGAGAGAGAAACTGTGGGGGAGAGAGTGAGAGAAACACTGGGGGGAGAAAGAGAGAGAAACACTGGGAAGAGAGAGAGAGAAACACTGGGAAGAGAGAGAGAGAAACACTGGGAAGAGAGAGAGAGAAACACTGGGAGAGAGAGAGAGAGAGTGAAACACTGGGGGAAGAGAGAGAGAAACACTGGGGGGAGAGAGAGAGAAACACTGGGGGGAGAAAGAGAGAGAAACACTGGGAAGAGAGAGAGAGAAACACTGGGAAGAGAGAGAGAGAGAAACACTGGGGGGAGAGAGAGAGAAACTGTGGGGGAGAGAGTGAGAGAAAGAGTGAAACACTGGGGGGGGAGAGAGAGAGAGAGAAAATCTGGGGAGAGAGAGAGAGACAAAAATACTGGAGGGGAGTGAGAGAGAAACAGTGGGGGAGAGAGAGAGAGAGAAACACAGGGCGTTGAGAGAGAGAGAAACACTGGGGGGAGAGAGTGAAACACTGGGGGGAGCGAGAGAGAAACACTGGGGGGAGAGAGATAGAGAAACACTGGGGGGAGAGAGATAGAGAAACACTGGGAAGAGAGAGAGAGAAACACTGGGAAGAGAGAGAGAGAAACACTGGGAAGAGAGAGAGAGAAACACTGGGGGGAGAGAGAGAAACACTGGGGGGAGAGAGAGAGAAACACTGGGGGAAGAGAGAGAGAAACACTGGGGGGTAGAGAGAGAGAGTGAAACACTGGGGGGGGAGAGAGAAACACTGGGGGGAGAGAGAGAGAAACACTGGGGGGAGACAGAGAGAAACACTGGGGGGAGAGAGAGAGAAACACTGGGGGGAGAGAGAGAGAAACACTGGGGGGAGAGAGAGAGAAACACTGGGGGGAGAGAGAGAAACACTGGGGGGAGAGAGAGAGAAACACTGGGGGGAGACAGAGAGAAACACTGGGGGGAGAGAGAGAGAAACACTGGGGGGAGAGAGAGAGAAACACTGGGGGGAGAGAGAGGGAAACACTGGGGGGAGAGAGAGAAACACTGAGGGGAGAGAGAGAGAAACACTGGGGGGAGACAGAGAGAAACACTGGGGGGAGAGAGAGAGAAACACTGGGGGGAGAGAGAGAGAAACACTGGGGGGAGAGAGAGAGAAACACTGGGGGGAGAGAGAGAGAAACACTGGAGGGAGAGAGAGAGACAGAAACACAGGGGGGCGAGAGAGAGAGAAACACTGGGGGATTGAGAGAGAAACACTGGGGCAGAGAGAGAAGCACTGGGGGAGGGAGAGTGAAGCACTGGGGGAGGGAGAGAGAAACACTGGGGGAGGGAGAGAGAAACACTGGGGGAGGGAGAGAGAAACACTGGGGGAGGGAGAGAGAAACACTGGGGGAGGGAGAGAGAAACACTGGGGGAGGGAGAGAGAAACACTGGGGGAGGGAGAGAGAAACACTGGGGGAGGGAGATAGAAACACTGGGCGGAGAGAGAGAGAAACACTGGGGGGAGAGAGAGAAACACTGGGGGAGAGAGAGAGAGAAACACGGGGGAGAGAGAGAGAAACACTGGGGGGAGAGAGAGAAACACTGGGGGGAGAGAGAGTGAAACACTGCGGGGAGAGAGAGAGAAACACTGGGGGGAGAGAGAGAGAAACACTGGGGGAGAGAGAGGGAAAAACTGGGGGTGGAGAGAGATAGAAACACTGGGGGGAGAGAGAGAGAAACACTGGGCGGAGAGAGAGTGAAACACTGCGGGGAGAGAGAGAGAAACACTGGGGGGAGAGAGAGAGAAACACTGGGGGAGAGAGAGGGAAAAACTGGGGGTGGAGAGAGATAGAAACACTGGGGGGAGAGAGAGAGAAACACTGGGGGGAGAGAGAGAAACACTGGGGGGAGAGAGAGAGAAACACTGGGGGGAGAGAGAGAAACAATGGGGGAGAGAGTGAGAGAGAGAGTGAAACACTGAGGGGGTGGGAGACAGGGAGAGAGAAAATCTGGGTAGAGAGAGAGAGAGAAAAATACTGGGGGGAGAGAGAGAGAGAGAGAAACACTGGGGAGAGAGAGAGAGAGAAACACTGGGAAGAGAGAGATAGATAAACACTGGGAAGAGAGAGAGAGAAACACTGGGGGAGAGAGAGAGAAACACTGGGGGGAGAGAGAGAGAAACACTGGGGGGAGAGAGAGAGTGAGAAACACTGGGGGGAGGGAGAGAAACACTGGGGGAGAGAGAGAGAGAAACACTGGGGGGGAGAGAGAGAGAGAAACATTGGGGGGAGAGAGAGAGAAACACTGGGGGGAGAGAGTGAGAAACACTGGGGGAGAGAGAGAAGCACTGGGGGCAGAGAGAGAGAAAGACTGGGGGAGAGAGTGAGAGAGAGAGTGAAACACTGGGGGGAGAGAGAGAAACACTGGGGGGAGAGAGAGAGAAACACTGGGGGGAGAGAGAGAGAAACAATGGGGGAGAGAGTGAGAGAGAGAGTGAAACACTGAGGGGGTGGGAGACAGGGAGAGAGAAAATCTGGGTAGAGAGAGAGAGAGAAAAATACAGGGGGGAGAGAGAGAGAGAGAGAAACACTGGGGGGAGAGAGAGAGAGAAACACTGGGAAGAGAGAGAGAGAGAAACACTGGGAAGAGAGAGAGAGAAACACTGGGGGGAGAGAGAGAGAGAGAAACACTGGGGGGAGAGAGAGAAACACTGGGGGGAGAGAGAGAGAAACACTGGGGGGAGAGAGAGAGAAACACTGGGGGAGAGAGAGAAAAACACTGGGGGGAGAGAGAGGGAAACACTGGGGGAGAGAGAAACACTGGGAAGAGAGAGAGAGAGAAACACTGGGAAGAGAGAGAGAGAAACACTGGGGGGAGAGAGAGAGTGAAACACTGGGGGGAGAGAGAGAAACACTGGGGGGAGAAAGAGAGAGAAACACTGGGAAGAGAGAGAGAGAGAAACACTGGGGGAGAGACAGTGAAACACTGGGGGGAGAGAGAGAGAAACACTGAGGTGAGAGAGAGAGAAACACTGGTGGGAGAGAGAGAGAAACACTGGGGGGTGAGAGAGAGAAACTGTGGGGGAGAGAGTGAGAGAAAGAGTGAAACACTGGGGGGAGAGAGAGAGAGATAAAATCTGGGGAGAGAGAGAGAGAGAGAGACAAAAATACAGGAGTGGAGTGAGAGAGAAACACTGGGGGGAGTGAGATAGAGAAACACTGGGAAGAGAGAGAGAGAAACACTGGGAGAGAGAGAGAAACACTGGGAAGAGAGAGAGAGAAACACTGGGGGGAGAGAGAGAGTGAAACACTGGGGGGAGAGAGAGAAACACTGGGGGGAGAGAGAGAGAAACACTGGGGGAAGAGAGAGAGAAACACTGGTGGGGAGAGAGATAGAGAAACACTGGGAAGAGAGAGAGAGAAACACTGGGAAGAGAGAGAGAGAAACACTGGGAATAGAGAGAGAGAAACACTGGGGGGAGAGAGAGAGTGAAACACTGGGGGGAGAGAGAGAAACACTGGGGGGAGAGAGGGAGAAACACTGGGGGAAGAGAGAGAGAAACACTGGTGGGGAGAGAGAGAGTGAAACACTGGGGGGAGAGAGAGAGTGAAACACTGGGGGGAGAGAGAGAGAAACACTGGGGGGAGAGAGAGAGAAACACTGGGGGGAGAGAGAGAGAAACACTGGGGGGAGAGAGAGAGAAACACTGGGGGGAGAGAGAGAGAAACACTGGGGGGAGAGAGAGAGAAACACTGGGGGGAGAGAGAGAAACACTGGGGGAGGGAGAGAGAAACACTGGGGGAGGGAGAGAGAAACACTGGGCGAGGTAGAGAGAAACACTGTGTGAGAGAGAGAGAAACACTGGGGGGAAGGGAGAGAGAACCACTGGGGGGAGAGAGAGAGAGAGAGAGAGAGAGAGAAACACTGCAATAGAGAGAGAGAAACACTGGGAGGGGGAAAAAGAGAGAGAAACACTGGGGGGAGAGAGAGACAAACACTGGGAGGAGAGATAGACAAACACTGGGGGAAGAGAGAGAGAGAAACACTGGGGGGAGAGAGAGAGAAACACTGGGGGGAGAGGGAGAGAAACACTGGGGGTGGAGAGAGAGAAACACTGGGGGGAGAGAGAAAGAAACTCTGGGGGGAGAGAGAGAGAAACTCTTGGGGGAGAGAGAGAGAAACACTGGGGGGAGAGAGAGAGAAACTCTGGGGGGAGAGAGAGAGAAACACTGGGGGGAGAGAGAGAGAAACAGTGGGGGACAGAGTGAGAGAGAGAGTGAAACACTGGGGGGGGAGACAGGGAGAGAGAAAATCTGGGTAGAGAGAGAGAGAGAGAGATAGAGAAAAATACTGGGGGGAGAGAGAGAGAGAGAGTAACACTGGGGAGAGAGAGAGAGAGAAACACTGGGAAGAGAGAGAGAGAGAAACACTGGGAAGAGAGAGAGAGAAACACTGGGGGGAGAGAGAGAGAGAAACACTGGGGGGAGATAGATAGAAACACTGGGGGGAGAAAGAGAGAGAAACACTGGGAAGAGAGAGAGAGCAACACTGGGAAGAGAGAGAGAGAAACACTGGGGGAGAGACAGTGAAACACTGGGGGGAGAGAGAGTGAAACACTGGGTGGAGAGAGAGAGAAACACTCGGGGGAGAGAGAGAGAAACACTTTGGGGAGAGAGAGAGAAACACTGGGGGGAGAGAGAGAGAAACACTGGGGGGAGAGAGAGAGAAACACTGGGGGGAGAGAGAGAGATACACTGGGGAGAGAGAGAGAGAAACACTGGGGGGAGAGAGAGAGAAACACTGGGGGGAGAGAGAGAGATACACTGGGGGGAGAGAGAGAGAAACACTGAGGGGAGAGAGAGAGAAACACTGGGGGGAGAGAGAGAGAGAGAAACACTGAGGGGAGAGAGAGAGAAACACTGAGGGGAGAGAGAGAGAGAGAATCACTGGGGGGAGAGAGAGAGATACACTGGGGGGAGAGAGAGAGAAAACACTGGGGGGAGAGAGAGAGAAACACTGAGGGGAGAGAGAGAGAAACACTGGGGGGAGAGAGAGAGAGAGAAACACTGGGGGAGAGAGAGAGAAACTGTGGGGGAGAGAGTGAGAGAAAGAGTGAAACACTGGGGGGGGGGGGAGAGAGAGAGAGAGAGAAAATCTGGGGAGAGAGAGAGAGAGAGAGAGAGAGACAAAAATACTGGAGGGGAGTGAGAGAGAAACACTGGGGGGAGAGAGAGAGAGAGAAACACTGGGGGGAGAGAGAGAGAGAAACACTGGGGGGAGAGAGAGAGAAACACTGGGGGGAGAGAGATAGAGAAACACTGGGGGGAGAGAGAGAGAAACAATGGGAAGAGAGAGAGAGAAACACTGGGAAGAGAGAGAGAGAAACACTGGGAAGAGAGAGAGAGAAACACTGGGGGGAGAGAGAGAGTGAAACACTGGGGTGAGAGAGAGAAACACTGGGGGGAGAGAGAGAGAAACACTGGTGGGGAGAGAGAGAGTGAAACACTGGGAGGAGAGAGAGAGAAACACTGGGGGGAGAGAGAGGGAAACAATGGGGGGAGAGAGAGAGAAACACTGGTGGGGAGAGAGAGAGTGAAACACTGGGGGGAGAGAGAGAAACACTGAGGGGAGAGAGAGAGAAACACTGGGGGATGGAGAGAGAAACACTGGGGGAGG
The DNA here is from genome assembly GCF_035084215.1 of Heptranchias perlo. Lineage (NCBI taxonomy): Eukaryota > Metazoa > Chordata > Chondrichthyes > Hexanchiformes > Hexanchidae > Heptranchias > Heptranchias perlo. Next base: position 470,794 of record NW_027139259.1, read on the forward strand.
GAGAGAGAAACACTGGGGGAGGGAGTGAGAAACACTGGGGGAGGGAGAGAGAAACACTGGGGGAGAGAGAGAGAAACTCTGGGTGGAAGGGAGAGAGAAACACTGGGGGGGAGAGATAGAGAAACACTGGGAAGAGAGAGAGAGAAACAATGGGAAGAGAGAGAGAGAAACACTGGGGGGAGAGAGAGAGTGAAACACTGGGGTGAGAGAGAGAAACACTGGGGTGAGAGAGAGAGAAACACTGGGGGGAGAGAGAGAGTGAAACACTGGGGGGAGAGAGAGAGAAACACTGGGGGGAGAGAGAGAGAAACACTGGGGGGAGAGAGAGAGAAACACTGGGGGAGAGAGAGAAACACTGGGGGGAGAGAGAGAGAAACACTGGGGGGAGAGAGAGAGAAACACTGGGGGGAGAGAGAGAAACACTGGGGGGAGAGAGAGAGTGAAACACTGGGGGGAGAGAGAGAAACACTGGGGGTAGAGAGAGAAACACTGGGGGGAGAGAGAGAGAAACACTGGGGGGAGAGAGAGAAACACTGGGGGGAGAGAGAGAGAAACACTGGGGGGAGAGAGAGAAACACTGAGGGGAGAGAGAGAGAGAGAGAGAGAGAAACACTGGGGGAGAGAGAGACAAACACTGGGAGGAGAGAGAGACAAACACTGGGGGAGAGAGAGAAACATTGGGGGGGGAGAGAGAGAGAAACACTGGGGGAGAGAGAGACAAACACTGGGAGGAGAGAGAGACAAACACTGGGGGAGAGAGAGAAACATTGGGGGGGGAGAGAGAGAGAAACACTGGGGGGGAGAGAGAGAAACACTGGGGGGATTGAGAGAGAAACACTGGGGGGAGAGAGAGAGAAAAACTGGGGGGAGAGAGAGAGAAACACTGGGGGAGAGAGAGAGAGAAACACTGGGGGGAGAGAGAGAGAAACACTGGGGGGAGAGAGAGAGAAACACTGGGGGGAGAGAGAGAGAGGGAGAGAGAGAGAGAAACACTGGGGGGAGAGAGAGAGAAACACTGGGGGGAGAGAGAGAGAAACACTGGGGGAGAGAGAGAGAGAAACACTGGGGGAGAGAGAGAGAGAAACACTGGGGGGAGAGAGAGAAACACTGGGGGGAGAGAGAGAAACACTGGGGGGAGAGAGAGAGAGAGAAACACTGGGGGAGAGAGAGAGGAAAACACTGGGGGGAGAGAGAGAGAAACACTGGGGGGAGAGAGAGAGAAACACTGGGGGGAGAGAGAGAGAAACACTGGGGGAGAGAGAGAAGCACTGGGGGAGAGAGAGTGAAGCACTGGGGTAGGGAGAGGGAAACACTGTGGGAGGGAGAGAGAAACACTGGGGGATGGAGAGAGAAACACTGGGGGAGGGAGAGAGAAACACTGGGGGAGGGAGAGAGAAACACTGGGGGAGGGAGAGAGAAACACTGGGGGAGGGACAGAGAAACACTGGGGGAGGGATAGAGAAACACTGGGGGAGGGAGATAGAAACACTGGGCGGAGAGAGAGAGAAACACAGGGCGGAGAGAGAGAGAAACACAGGGAGGAGAGAGAGAGAAACACAGGGCGGAGAGAGAGAGAAACACTGGGGGGAGCGAGAGAGAGAAACACTGGGGGGCGAGAGAGAGAGAAACACTGGGGGGAGAGAGAGGGAAACACTGGGGGGAGAGAGAGGGAAACACTGGGGGGAGAGAGAGAGAAACAGTGGGGGAGAGAGTGAGAGAAACACTGGGGGGAGAAAGAGAGAGAAACACTGGGAAGAGAGAGAGAGAAACACTGGGAAGAGAGAGAGAGAAACACTGGGAAGAGAGAGAGAGAAACACTGGGAGAGAGAGAGAGAGAGAGAGTGAAACACTGGGGGAAGAGAGAGAGAAACACTGGGGGGAGAGAGAGAGAAACACTGGGGGGAGAAAGAGAGAGAAACACTGGGAAGAGAGAGAGAGAAACACTGGGAAGAGAGAGAGAGAGAAACACTGGGGGGAGAGAGAGAGAAACTGTGGGGGAGAGAGTGAGAGAAACACTGGGGGGAGAAAGAGAGAGAAACACTGGGAAGAGAGAGAGAGAAACACTGGGAAGAGAGAGAGAGAAACACTGGGAAGAGAGAGAGAGAAACACTGGGAGAGAGAGAGAGAGAGAGTGAAACACTGGGGGAAGAGAGAGAGAAACACTGGGGGGAGAGAGAGAGAAACACTGGGGGGGAGAAAGAGAGAGAAACACTGGGAAGAGAGAGAGAGAAACACTGGGAAGAGAGAGAGAGAGAAACACTGGGGGGAGAGAGAGAGAAACTGTGGGGGGAGAGAGTGAGAGAAAGAGTGAAACACTGGGGGGGGAGAGAGAGAGAGAGAAAATCTGGGGAGAGAGAGAGAGACAAAAATACTGGAGGGGAGTGAGAGAGAAACAGTGGGGGAGAGAGAGAGAGAGAAACACAGGGCGTTGAGAGAGAGAGAAACACTGGGGGGAGAGAGTGAAACACTGGGGGGAGCGAGAGAGAAACACTGGGGGGGAGAGAGATAGAGAAACACTGGGGGAGAGAGATAGAGAAACACTGGGAAGAGAGAGAGAGAAACACTGGGAAGAGAGAGAGAGAAACACTGGGAAGAGAGAGAGAGAAACACTGGGGGGAGAGAGAGAAACACTGGGGGGAGAGAGAGAGAAACACTGGGGGAAGAGAGAGAGAAACACTGGGGGGTAGAGAGAGAGAGTGAAACACTGGGGGGGGAGAGAGAAACACTGGGGGGAGAGAGAGAGAAACACTGGGGGGAGACAGAGAGAAACACTGGGGGGAGAGAGAGAGAAACACTGGGGGGAGAGAGAGAGAAACACTGGGGGGAGAGAGAGAGAAACACTGGGGGGAGAGAGAGAAACACTGGGGGGAGAGAGAGAGAAACACTGGGGGGAGACAGAGAGAAACACTGGGGGGAGAGAGAGAGAAACACTGGGGGGAGAGAGAGAGAAACACTGGGGGGAGAGAGAGAGAAACACTGGGGGGAGAGAGAGAAACACTGAGGGGAGAGAGAGAGAAACACTGGGGGGAGACAGAGAGAAACACTGGGGGGAGAGAGAGAGAAACACTGGGGGGAGAGAGAGAGAAACACTGGGGGGAGAGAGAGAGAAACACTGGGGGGAGAGAGAGAGAAACACTGGAGGGAGAGAGAGAGACAGAAACACAGGGGGGGCGAGAGAGAGAGAAACACTGGGGGATTGAGAGAGAAACACTGGGGCAGAGAGAGAAGCACTGGGGGAGGGAGAGTGAAGCACTGGGGGAGGGAGAGAGAAACACTGGGGGAGGGGAGAGAGAAACACTGGGGGAGGGAGAGAGAAACACTGGGGGAGGGAGAGAGAAACACTGGGGGAGGGAGAGAGAAACACTGGGGGAGGAGAGAGAAACACTGGGGGAGGGAGAGAGAGAAACACTGGGGGAGGGAGATAGAAACACTGGGCGGAGAGAGAGAGAAACACTGGGGGGAGAGAGAGAAACACTGGGGGAGAGAGAGAGAGAAACACGGGGGAGAGAGAGAGAAACACTGGGGGGAGAGAGAGAAACACTGGGGGGAGAGAGAGTGAAACACTGCGGGGAGAGAGAGAGAAACACTGGGGGGAGAGAGAGAGAAACACTGGGGGGAGAGAGAGGGAAAAACTGGGGGTGGAGAGAGATAGAAACACTGGGGGGAGAGAGAGAGAAACACTGGGCGGAGAGAGAGTGAAACACTGCGGGGAGAGAGAGAGAAACACTGGGGGGAGAGAGAGAGAAACACTGGGGGAGAGAGAGGGAAAAACTGGGGGTGGAGAGAGATAGAAACACTGGGGGGAGAGAGAGAGAAACACTGGGGGAGAGAGAGAAACACTGGGGGGAGAGAGAGAGAAACACTGGGGGGAGAGAGAGAAACAATGGGGGAGAGAGTGAGAGAGAGAGTGAAACACTGAGGGGGTGGGAGACAGGGAGAGAGAAAATCTGGGTAGAGAGAGAGAGAGAAAAATACTGGGGGGAGAGAGAGAGAGAGAGAAACACTGGGGAGAGAGAGAGAGAGAAACACTGGGAAGAGAGAGATAGATAAACACTGGGAAGAGAGAGAGAGAAACACTGGGGGAGAGAGAGAGAAACACTGGGGGGAGAGAGAGAGAAACACTGGGGGGAGAGAGAGAGTGAGAAACACTGGGGGGAGGGAGAGAAACACTGGGGGAGAGAGAGAGAGAAACACTGGGGGGGAGAGAGAGAGAGAAACATTGGGGGGAGAGAGAGAGAAACAATGGGGGAGAGAGAGAAGCACTGGGGGCAGAGAGAGAGGAAGACTGGGGGAGAGAGTGAGAGAGAGAGTGAAACACTGGGGGGAGAGAGAGAAACACTGGGGGGAGAGAGAGAGAAACAATGGGGAGAGAGTGAGAGAGAGAGTGAAACACTGAGGGGGTGGGAGACAGGGAGAGAGAAAATCTGGGTAGAGAGAGAGAGAGAAAAATACAGGGGGGAGAGAAGAGAGAGAGAAACACTGGGGGGAGAGAGAGAGAGAAACACTGGGAAGAGAGAGAGAGAGAAACACTGGGAAGAGAGAGAGAGAAACACTGGGGGGCGAGAGAGAGAGAAACACTGGGGGGAGAGAGAGAGAAACATTGGGGGGAGAGAGAGTGAAACACTGGGGGAGAGAGAGAGAGAAACACTGGGGGGAGAGAGAGAGAGAAACACTGGGGGGAGAGAGAGAGAAACACTGGGGGAGAGAGAGAAGCACTGGGGGGAGAGAGAGAGAAACACTGGGGGAGGGAGATAGAAAAACTGGGGGAGAAAGAGAAGCACTGGGGGAGGGAGAGTGAAGCACTGGGGGAGGGAGAGAGAAACACTGGTGGAGGGAGAGAGAAACACTGGGGAGGGAGAGAGAAACACTGGGGGAGGGAGATAGAAACACTGGGCGGAGAGAGAGGGAAAAACTGGGGGGAGAGAGAGAAACACTGGGGGGAGAGAGAGAAACACTGGGGGAGAGAGAGAGAGAAACACGGGGGAGAGAGAGAGAAACACTGGGCCGAGAGAGAGAGAAACACTGGGGTGAGAGAGAGAGAAACACTGGGGGAGAGAGAGGGAAAAACTGGGGGTGGAGAGAGATAGAAACTCTGGGGGGAGAGAGAGAGAGAAACACTGGGGGGAGAGAGAGAGAGAGAAACACTGGGGGGAGAGAGAGAAACACTGGGGGGAGAGAGAGAGAAACACTGGGGGGAGAGAGAGAAACACTGGGGGGAGAGAGAGAGAAACACTGGGGGGAGAGAGAGAGAAACAATGGGGGAGAGAGTGAGAGAGAGAGTGAAACACTGAGGGGGTGGGAGACAGGGAGAGAGAAAATCTGGGTAGAGAGAGAGAGCGAAAAATACTGGGGGGAGAGAGAGAGAGAGAGAAACACTGGGGAGAGAGAGAGAGAGAAACACTGGGAAGAGAGAGATAGATAAACACTGGGAAGAGAGAGAGAGAAACACTGGGGGAGAGAGAGAGAAACACTGGGGGGAGAGAGAGAGAAACACTGGGGGGAGAGAGAGAGAAACACTGGGGGGAGGGAGAGAAACACTGGGGGAGAGAGAGAGAGAAACACTGGGGGGGAGAGAGAGAGAGAAACATTGGGGGGAGAGAGAGAGAAACACTGGGGGGAGAGAGTGAGAAACACTGGGGAGAGAGAGAAGCACTGGGGCAGAGAGAGAGAAAGACTGGGGGAGAGAGTGAGAGAGAGAGTGAAACACTGGGGGGAGAGTGAGAAACACTGGGGGGAGAGAGAGAGAAACACTGGGGGGAGAGAGAGAGAAACAATGGGGGAGAGAGTGAGAGAGAGAGTGAAACACTGAGGGGGTGGGAGACAGGGAGAGAGAAAATCTGGGTAGAGAGAGAGAGAGAAAAATACAGGGGGGAGAGAGAGAGAGAGAGAAACACTGGGGGGAGAGAGAGAGAGAAACACTGGGAAGAGAGAGAGAGAGAAACACTGGGAAGAGAGAGAGAGAAACACTGGGGGGAGAGAGAGAGAGAGAAACACTGGGGGGAGAGAGAGAAACACTGGGGGGAGAGAGAGAGAAACACTGGGGGGAGAGAGAGAGAAACACTGGGGGAGAGAGAGAAAAACACTGGGGGGAGAGAGAGGGAAACACTGGGGGAGAGAGAAACACTGGGAAGAGAGAGAGAGAGAAACACTGGAAGAGAGAGAGAGAAACACTGGGGGGAGAGAGAGAGTGAAACACTGGGGGGAGAGAGAGAAACACTGGGGGGAGAAAGAGAGAGAAACACTGGGAAGAGAGAGAGAGAGAAACACTGGGGGAGAGACAGTGAAACACTGGGGGGAGAGAGAGAGAAACACTGAGGTGAGAGAGAGAGAAACACTGGTGGGAGAGAGAGAGAAACACTGGGGGGTGAGAGAGAGAAACTGTGGGGGAGAGAGTGAGAGAAAGAGTGAAACACTGGGGGGAGAGAGAGAGAGATAAAATCTGGGGAGAGAGAGAGAGAGAGAGACAAAAATACAGGAGTGGAGTGAGAGAGAAACACTGGGGGGAGTGAGATAGAGAAACACTGGGAAGAGAGAGAGAGAAACACTGGGAGAGAGAGAGAAACACTGGGAAGAGAGAGAGAGAAACACTGGGGGGAGAGAGAGAGTGAAACACTGGGGGGGAGAGAGAGAAACACTGGGGGGAGAGAGAGAGAAACACTGGGGGGAAGAGAGAGAGAAACACTGGTGGGGAGAGAGATAGAGAAACACTGGGAAGAGAGAGAGAGAAACACTGGGAAGAGAGAGAGAGAAACACTGGGAATAGAGAGAGAGAAACACTGGGGGGAGAGAGAGAGTGAAACACTGGGGGGAGAGAGAGAAACACTGGGGGGAGAGAGGGAGAAACACTGGGGGAAGAGAGAGAGAAACACTGGTGGGGAGAGAGAGAGTGAAACACTGGGGGGAGAGAGAGAGTGAAACACTGGGGGGAGAGAGAGAGAAACACTGGGGGGAGAGAGAGAGAAACACTGGGGGGAGAGAGAGAGAAACACTGGGGGAGAGAGAGAGAAACACTGGGGGGAGAGAGAGAGAAACACTGGGGGGAGAGAGAGAGAAACACTGGGGGAGAGAGAGAAACACTGGGGAGGGAGAGAGAAACACTGGGGAGGGAGAGAGAAACACTGGGCGAGGTAGAGAGAAACACTGTGTGAGAGAGAGAGAAACACTGGGGGGGAAGGGAGAGAGAACCACTGGGGGGGAGAGAGAGAGAGAGAGAGAGAGAGAGAAACACTGCAATAGAGAGAGAGAAACACTGGGAGGGGGAAAAAGAGAGAGAAACACTGGGGGGAGAGAGAGACAAACACTGGGAGGAGAGATAGACAAA